>NC_061078.1:953465-1023465 GCF_021917145.1 Hypomesus transpacificus
CGTCACAGATTAGACTGTAGCCTGTCTCATTCAGGGTTACCATCAAAATGATCAACTTCATCATTATCGGATATCAATATGGTTACTGGTCATTATTATTATTAGTAGAAGAAGTAGTCATTTGTAGCGGTACTAGTTGTAGAGGAAATAATAACTGTGATATAATCATACACAGCTCATGTTTAGTTGTTACTCCAGTAGCAGCCCAGTAAACTGCACCACAGTGTTGTGTACCTGAGTAGTCCTGTACCTCAAACTTCAACACACCTGTACCTCAGACCTCAACACACCTGTACCTTAGACCTCAACACACCTGTACCTCAGACCTCAACACACCTGTACCTCAGACCTCAACACACCTGTACCTCAGACCTCAACACACCTGTACCTCAGACCTCAACACACCTGTACCTCAGACCTCAACACACCTGTACCTCAGACCTCAACACACCTGTACTTCAGACCTCAACACACCTGTACCTCAGACCTCAACACACCTGTACCTCAGACCTCAACACACCTGTACCTCAGACCTCAACACACCTGTACCTCAGACCTCTCACCTGTCACCTGAACCCTCTTATCACACATCAGACCAAATCACTACATGTCCAATCAAATCACGAATCACAAATCGAGTCACTGACTCGCCAGATCCAGCTCACCTGCAGTGGTGTGGGTCAGGACTCAGGACAGCGTTAGTGTTGCGCCTGTGTGTCTCGTTGTGAAGAGCAAAATGACACCTGAGAGCTGGCTGCTCAGGGAGCAGGTGTGTCAGGTGTGGGCGTGGTTCAGCTGAAGATGTTGGTTGGTTGTTGTAAAAGATCAAGGCGGTACAATTTCCACTGGAGTTGCCAGATTTTTTGTATGCGTGTATGTATATGTATGTGTGTGTGCATGTATATGTATGTGTGTGTGTGTGTTTGTATATGTATGTGTGTGTGTGTAAGGGATCTGCCTGCCCTTTGAATACAATAACAATCTGATCCATGTTGAACTGGGTGACGCCTTTCAGCAGCAATTGTTTACGGTCATTTGAATCCCTACCGTCCTACACAGGACAGACCATAATAATGAGAACAATGAGCATGTATTTAACCCTTCACCTCCATACGGGCCAGGAGGAGGGGGAGGGGAGGAGGAGGAGAGGGTTGCACCATCCAAGCCTGCTGAGAAGGGGTGTTTGAATAAAGTGTGATGTATCGTTTACCATTCTGTACTGATATCTGCCTGACTATACACAATACCAGTACACTTCCATTCTAGCTGCACTGAGCTACAGTCCTTCACTGATCCAAACCTGCCCAACTAGATCTGCCAGAAGGAGAGGGAGGGAGAGAGGGGGGGCGGGGAGAAGGAGGGGGAGAGAGAGAGGGAGGGGCAGAGTGCCCTCTGGTGTTTATCTTTGGCACAACATTTTAATAACAGCAGCAGACACAAAAATCAATCGGTGAGTTGCAATATTCATTCTATCATAGTATATACTATACTATCATTCTATACTAACATACTATATACTATACCAACAGCCATACTACCATACCTTACATTACCAGGATGTCCTACTGCAGAACTATTTGTCAGTGTACAGGCTAGCATGCTTTCCTGGCTGTTCTCACCCACAGCAGGCCATCTGGTATACCAGGCAGACGCACTTGGGGCTGATATGATATTTAATATATATATATATATTTTTTTTTTTTTATAAACTTAAAATTGGCCAACGACCGGCCCATAACGCAGGGACAGCGGCCCATTGGTTCATTTTCCATACTGACACTGGGCTAGCCCAATCACATGTCTTAACAGGCAAGTGAACTGGACAGGCAAGTGAACTGGACACTCAGGTAAATCAATCAAAGCTGGTTTTAATCAGTAGAAATCTGTACAATATCTCACATGTAAACAGCAGCAGTCCTGAAGAGTTACGGCATTCCTAAATGACATGATTAAGATCCTGGAAAAATAGATTTAATTTACCAACAACAAAAGAAATGACTTCATTGGGAAGAACATGATTATCCCTTTGATAGGAAAGTGGACTGTAGGATGTGTTCCAAACACAAGTCTCTCTCTCCTCCACTGCAGTCTCATTGGACAACAGAGTGGCGGCTGTAGATGACATCACAAGGCGGATGACATCACAGTTCTGGTGGTCTCAGAGGTAGGCCTACTCTCTCCTGGGGCAGCCCCCTGGGCAGCTCTGAGCCCTTTGATTGGTGAGTTGGCACTGAGTGGACATTCAGAAGAGTTCTGCTACCGAGTTAGCGTTACCAGGGTTACCAGGCTTTAGACCACTACTGGCTCTGCCTCTCTCCCTTCATCTCCCTCCCTCTAAATGTCTCTCTCCCCTTCCCCCCCCACTCCCTATTCCCTCTCTCTCCCTCCTTCAACCTCCTCCTCCACCTCCACCTCTCTCCCTCCCCTCTCCCCCTCAATCTCCCCCTCCTCCTTTATCACTCTCTTTTCCCTTTCCCCCTCCTCCCCCTCCTCCTCCCCCTCCTCCCCCTCCTCCTCCCCCTCCTCCTTCCCCTCCTCCTCCTTCCCCTCCTCCTCCAGGGCGGCAGTGTGGAGCGCCAGTCTCCGGTTCTCGTGCCACAACGCAGCCAGCTGATTGGCCAGACGCTGCCGGGCCCGATGCAGCTCCTGGATCTCGCTGCGGAGGGAGCCAGGAGCTCTGATTGGCTGGCGAGGGGAGGGGGGGGGGGCCGGTGTGCTTCAGGATGAAGCGGAGCAGGGAGGGGAGGGTGAGGGGCGTGTCCTCTGGGAACTTGACGCTCAGGTGTTTCCTAAGAGACGACAGAGGGGGTGAGGCAACAGAAGATGTGCTTGTTTGGGTGTGGGTGTGTGTACTTGTGTGTGTGTGTGTGTATGTGTGTGTGTGTGTACCTGTGTGTGTGTGTGTGTGTGTGTGTATCTGTGTGTACCTGTGTGTGTGTGTGTGTGTGTGTGTGTGTGTGTGTGTGTGTGTACCTGTGTCTGGGCAGCAGCAGTACAGAGGGGATGTGATCCACCATGAACTCCCATGGCAGGTCATTCCTCGCCACATTCACCCTGGTGACATCACATCCTGTTACAATAGCAGGAGAATACACACACACACACACCACATACATACACACACCACACACACACACACCACAAACACACACACACACACACCCGGGCGGCTACCTGGCGATGGTGACGGAGGTGTGTGTCTGCAGCAGGCGAGCCAGCTGGATGATGATGTGGTTGATGGAGGAGCAGAAGCCACACCACTGGGTGTAGTAGAACAGGAGCACATCCTGGAACACACACACACACCTTAATACACACACACACACCACTGGGTGTAGTAGAACAGGAGCACATCCTGGAACACACACACACACACCACTGGGTGTAGTAGAACAGGAGCACATCCTGGAACACACACACACACCTTAATACACTCACACACACCTTTATACACACACACACACCTTAATACACACACACGTTTATGCACAAGCTCACCCAAGGTAACATCATCTCTCATACACTTACCCTCTCTCTCTTACACCCTCTCTCTCTCTCTCTCTCTCTCTCTCTCTCTCTCTCTCTCTCTCTCTCTCTCTCTACACCTTGTGTGGGTCCATGATGGCTGGGAGGAAGGTGGTGGTGGTAAGCTCCATTATGAGGGGGCGGTCCTGGTTGGGGGGGGCATGATCTCCAGGGGTGGGGCTGACCCCGGCCCCTCCCTCACCCACCAGCTGTCTCTGGAGAGGGCTGTAGGGGGCGCTGTAGTTCCTGATGAAGTCCTCTGGACACAGACACACACAGTCAGACACGCATGACTCTTGCAGGCTCTGTGTGACCCCTGACTCACCCAGGCTCTGTGTGACCCCTGACCCCTGACTCACCCAGGCTCTGTGTGACCCCTGACTCACCCAGGCTCTGTGTGACCCCTGACCCCTGACTCACCCAGGCTCTGTGTGACCCCTGACTCACCCAGGCTCTGTGTGACCCCTGACCCCTGACTCACCCAGGCTCTGTGTGACCCCTGACTCACCCAGGCTCTGTGTGACCCCTGACTCACCCAGGCTCTGTGTGACCCCTGACCCCTGACTCACCCAGGCTCTGTGTGACCCCTGACCCCTGACTCACCCAGGCTCTGTGTGAGGGAGGTGGACCCTCCGTGGTCCAGGACGTAGTGAACTTCCTCCTTCAGGCTGACGATGGTGGCAAATGGTGGCCCGCCCCTTGCGCCTAGCAACCCAGCCTCCGTCTCATGACCGCTGCCATTGACTAGCGCCCCAAGCCTCACAGCCAATGGCCAGTGAAGGGCGGAGTCCAGCACGTAAAAACGCAGCGTCTTATTGGTCCGACACAGCAGGCCTGTGATCCCTCCCCCTTCCTGAGAGGAGGGGCAGTCCTCTAGAAGGGCCGGGGGGACAGTCCCCTGCTTCAGGGTCACGCCGGGGTCAACACGGGGTCGTAACCCCCGGAAACAGGCACTGTACAGCCCAAAGTCACTGTAGCTGCTCAGCACATGACTACAAGCCTCCACCGTCACCACGACGAGGGACTTTGTTGCAGCAAATCTCAGAGTGCAGGGAGAGGAGCGAGCGTGGTTGGAGCGCTGTGATTGGACAAGGCACAGGTCACACACTCTGGGGGCGTGGCCGGGCCTGGGCAGGACCAATGAGTGGCAGCAGGAGTGGGGCTGCTGGGACAGACCATGTCCCCATCTAGAGGGGCAGGAATGGTAGCGCATGGCAATGTCAGCTACCTGCCAATGGAGACAGAAGAAACATCTGCGCTCAGAAACCATCTGGTGTTGTTGTCATTATTGTTGTTGTTGTTGTTGTTGTGACTGACCTGCATCAGGAGGGGGTCAGGGTCGTGCCGCAGTGGGTTGTGGGGCAGGAAGAGCAGGAGGGCAGGGCCTTTGGTCAGCTCCTGCTCCAGGAGGCGGGACTTTGGGGCGGGAGGCTGCAGCCATCGGAGGACTGTCTCACGGTGCTGGAACACCCAGCTGCAGATGGCCTCTGACGAGAAGCCTCGCTCCCAGTGAGGAAAGATCTGGGGGGGAGGGGAGGGGGAGAGGAGAGGAGGGGAAGGAGAGGACAGGAGGACATGAAAGAGGGAGAGTAAGAGAGTAGGAGAGTAGGAGGAGAGGAAGGAGTGAGAGTAGGAGAGGAGAGGAGGAAAGAGGGAGAGTAGGAGAGAAAAGGAGGAGGGAGAGAGAAGAGTAGAGGAAGGACGGAGTGAGGAGAGGAAGGAGGGAGAGGAGGAGGAGTAGAGGGACAGAGTAAAGGAAGGGGGATGAAACCGACAGATTAACTCAGGTTACCACGGGGACCCAGGGAGTCCTCGCAGGTGCACGCTGATGAAATCACTGACTAGGGAGGAGTTGAGGTGTCGGTGCAGGTAGACGGTCTGGTCCTCGCTGACAGAGATGGCATCCGCAACCTGACGACTCGTCACCACGCCAAAACGCACGGCTCCTCGGAAGTCTAAGGAGGAGTGGAAGGAGGGACAGAACAAAGGAAGGAGAGATAGAGGAGGGATAGGTCACTAGGTCTATAGAAGTTGAGCCATTAGCAGATAACATGTAGCCGTTAGCTTACCCCTCTTGAGAGCCTGGAGAGCGGAGGAGAGGTAGACGAGGTATCCACGTGGCTGAGGAGATGAGCTGAACTGGAAGAAACCTACAACACCAGGCTAGGAGGGAGGGAGAGAGAGACAGAGACACAGAGAGAGAGAGAGCGACAGAGAGAGAGACAGACAGAGAGAGAGAGACAGAGAGAGACACAGAGAGACACAGAGAGAGAGAGAAAGAGAGAGGGGTCATTCAATGAAGGTACTTGATGGTATTGTGTGTGTGTGTGTGTGTGTGTGTGGGAGCTGGGCTGGGCTGTACCTGGTGGTGGGACAGGAAGTGGAGCAGAGTGGCACGTGAGGGAAGGTAGGTGAGGGGGGTGATGACCCGCAGGATGAAGCTCTCTACGTATGAAGCCTTCAATGGACCTTTGTACTCTATAGGACCGAACCTAATATACACACACACGTAGAACAGATGGATGACAGGATAGACAGACACACACACACACACCAACAAACACCCTACCTCCTGTAGAACAGATGGATGACAGGATAGACAGACACACACACACACCAACAAACACCCTACCTCCTGTAGAACAGATGAATGACAGGGTAGACACACACACACACACACACACACACACACACCCTACCTCCTGTAGAACAGATGGATGACAGGGTAGACACACACACACCCTACCTCCTGTAGAACAGATGGATGACAGGGTAGTGATAAAAGGCCTTCTGCTTGCGACACTTGCCCTGGCTCCACCAGCAGTTGACCGCCAGGAACTGCACCTGCCTCGACAGACGCCAGGCTACCTCCTGCACTTCCTGTCTGGCGGAGGTAGAGTGTGCGCACCAGGGAGCGTAGAAGAAGACAAGGGACACCTCTGCCAGGGCGCGGAGACGCTCCACCTGGTCCAGCTGGCCCAGGTACAGGTCAACCACGGGGGCCGCAGGGGAGAAAAACCTCTGGGGGGGCCGGGGGGGGGCCACCACCTCCCTTGCTCGGCTGGGGGGGGGGGGGGGGGGGGGAGAAAGGGAAGGAGTGAGAGAAAGGTTTGAGATAAAGAGAGGGGGGGAGGGATATGAAGAGAGAGAGAGGGGGAGGGATATGAGAGAGAGAGAGGGAGGGAGGGGGAGAGAACTGGGTGTTGACTAAACAAGACATCTCCATCTGCTTAGTGTGCTTAACAGACAAACTTGCCAGGCTACTTCACTCAACACGACTGAGCAGGGCGTGCATGTCACACAAGGAGAGCACAGACGTACTGGGCAGAGAAAACACGCTCGCACACACGTTTAACACAATCTTTACCCGCGCACGAGCCCCAACCGGCATGGAGAAAGAGGTAGAAAAAATGTAAAATTTACCACCCCGAAAAAAATCATCATTTGTGTAAAATGAGTCTCGAAGACTGACAGATCGTTTTACAAACATCACCTACGCACCTCCAGTTAATAACCCCTAAATCAGACTGGAGATTATCCTTCTGTCAACTCACGTAAAGACACGTCAGTCCCCGTGTGTTTAGGTAGCTAAAGGAGGGGATGAAACGATGACACAGTATCAAGGAAATATGATATCGACTTGGTAGCGGCTGTAGTTGTTGACGGCGTTACCTGCAGGTGAACTTGATTGCTAGTATCAAAAGGATGCTCAGAACTATTGCCCCGCAAAACAGCTGGGGTCTCTGTGCCATCAGAACCAAGAGCTGCCGGAGAGATTGGCGCAGCCGGCGCAGCATCACAGATCAGCGGCGAAGCCTCCCATATATAGAGCCCAAGAAGAGCGGAAGTCCTCCATTTTGCCCAGCGGGGAGGGGAAGAGGAATACCGGAGCGTTGTGATAGATTTATTCTCGCGTGGACATTGGTCCGGTTTGAGCTGTGACCATTTAGCGATTAACCTTTCTTCCCCACGTAAGCTTAAAGTGAGCAGCTTCCGCAATGGGCTGGTCTGCGTCGAGCGTTGTAATTGGTCTGCGTGAAAATCATGGACCGTACGAGAGAACGTACGCGGAAGACACTTTAAGTGCAGTTCTTTTCTTCTTCAAAATAAAAGTAAATAAGCAATACACCCTTGTGCGAATGAGAACATAGTTTTAAATGTTTTACAATTGGTTGATAAAGCCCCAACAAGTCACACGAGAAGATGTTGAGCTAATACTTACTTCTGCGGATAAGTAACAAGAGGAATGTTTTTTTCTGTTCATGAAGATGTAATTTTAAGGCAATTTCTTGGATGCAGAACACAACACAATCATCCTCTGAACCAGGTATAAGAACACATTTTCATTTGTTTGATTAAATGATCACTGGATGATTTCTTTGATTTTTTTTCAACCAATTTTTATCCCCACAAATGTCAATGTCTTCAGAACCAGAATTCTATTTATTGTCTATAAATACACATTAACATGAATCCAACATATTGTAGCGAATAGATAAGGAAGCAGAAGACGTTATCTTTCAGTTAGCAATGCACACATTCAGCTAAATAACAGGAGCTCTCTCAAGCTGGGCACCGGTTCACTCACAGCACCTTTCATGCAAATACGACAGCACAGGCACTAGCCAATCAGATCGCGTTTATGCTCACGTCTAAAGAGCGCGAAGCTCAAAAATAAAAGATGGCGGACCAAACTCTGTATAGTATGTCTATAGTCTGTCCCCAAACAGCATGGACGCACCAGAAGACCAGTCACCTTAGCTCTGATGGTCTACATGATAGTATGTCTGTAGACTGTCCCCAAACAGCATGGACACACCAGAGGAGCAAGGACCAGTCACCAACACAGCAGCTCAACTTCAAACACTTTATTAAAAATATTGCTGGTAAAAATATTACATTTCATAAAATTGCCTCCACCCCAACAATAGCTTCATATTTGGCATATCTGAACACAAATACAATTTACATTTCTGCAACTCTATTTGTTGACACATTTAGTCATTAAAACTGATATAGAAACAACACTCATCACTGATGGGATTTCTGTCCATGATGTTTCTTCATATGTGTTGACAAAGATGTCTCCACATTGAAGCATTTTTTACATTCCTGACACTGATATTCTTTTCTACCAGCATGGATCCTTTCGTGATCAAGGAAACTGCGCTTATATGTGAAACATTTTTTGCATATTTTACACTCATATGGTCCCTCATCTGTGTGAGTCCTCATGTGAGCGTCCACACTATTTTTTTGAGAAAAGCATTTCTTGCACTTTTGACACTGAAATGGTTTCTCTCCTGTGTGAGTCCTCATATGACTGTCCAGAACATTTTTTTTTGCAAAGCATCGCTTGCACTTTTGACACTGATATGGTTTCTCTCCTGTATGAGTCCTCATATGACCGTCCAGATTATTTCTTTGAGCAAAGCATTTCTGACACATTTGACACTGATATGGCTTTTCTCCTGTGTGAGTCCTCATATGACTGTCCAGAACATTTTTTTGAGCAAAGCATCGCTTGCACTTTTGACACTGATATGGTTTATCTCCTGTGTGAGTCCTCATATGTCTAACTAGATGCTCGATTGCCAGAAAACCCTGGTCACATACTTGGCATATAAAAGGCCTCTCTCCTGAGTGTGTCCGCATGTGTCTGACCAGATGGTCCTTGCGACTAAAGTTCTTTTTACATTCTTGACAACGATGTGGACACTCGCTTGTGTGGATCTTCATATGGAGAAGGAGATTGTATTCATGGCTAAAGGTCTTTCCGCATTCCTGACACTCATATGGTTTCTCACCTGTGTGTGTCTTATGTTCAGTGTGAGATCTCAGGTGGAGTTTCAGGTTATATTGATCATAAAAGGTCTTACTACATTCCTGACACTTATATGGTTTCTCCCCTGTGTGTATCATCATATGGCGAAGGAGACTGCCTTCATAGCTAAACTTCTTTCCGCATTCTTGACACTGAAAAGGTTTCTCACCTGTGTGTGTCCTCATATGGATAAACAGACCATCTTTACGGGTATACGTCTTACTGCATTCCTGACACTGAAAAGGTTTCTCTCCTGAGTGTGTACTCATGTGTTTAAGAAGAGCACTTTTGTCAGGAAATAGTCTCTTACATTGTTGACACTGATTAGGTTTATCTGTGTGACTTCCCTGTGGTCTATTGTCCCCTGAAAGAGCCTCATTGTTTTGTGTTCTGTTCTGTAAAAGCATCACTCCTCCATGTTCTTCCTCCAAACTCTGAGCTGCAGGACAGTCTGGTGCTACAACAGAGACAGGCTGAGAGTCACTGCCTGGTTCTGGTGCTGCATAGTCTTGTACATGAGGCTCTGCTTTGATTTGCTCCTCAGTTGTGTTGGTGGGTAGAGAGTCTCCTTCTCTTTTGTCCACTTTAACAGTCTGGTCCAGATGTGAACATTCAGAGGAGCCCTCCTGATCAGAGTCATGTTTCACACTGAGAGAAGTGAATATGGAGTCTGTAGTTTCAGACTGCAGTCCTTGGAGGTGATCTTCCTCCTGACTGGTCCACAGCTCCTCTTCCTCTTTAATCTGTGGGGGCTCCGGGAGAGAGAGCTGCTGCACATCTGGAGAACAGGAGAGAGAACAGATAGATGTAGCCTGCTTCATTATTCTGCAACCTATCATGTTTCACAGTTAACTACAAACTAGGGCTGAACGATTAATTGCATTTGCGGTAATATCTCGATGTGACAAAACGAAATGTTGTAATCGCAAAGGCTGCGAATTTACTTTGGTCACGAGACACGTGAGAGTAAGGCAGTTTGCAGACGAAGGATCAACTTTGCAAGTTACACTTGACCTTGACCTGTACGATGGCCTTAGGTTCAACAGAACCAGACACTTCGCCAATTTTACCTTTAAAAAAGATGCTGCGCAGTGTCAAGTATTGTGCAAAACCTGCCTGGCTAACGTTGCTACCTCACAGGGCAACACCACCAACCACACCAGTGTGTCAAATAAGCCAAATAACACCCGACAGGATCTAAATGTTTCAAAGCCTAACTCCATATTCATGTACGAAATGACTCAAGCAGTAACAACGTTCATCAGGAAAGATATGATGCCCCTCTGTGATACACATACAGTAGGATCACTATGGCTGTCAGTGCCATACTGTTTCTGTTAGGCTACTGACTGGATCAGAAATGTTCAGACAGTGTTTCTTTTCCTTTTAAGATGTAACCTTTAGATGCGTGAGTTCTAAATGTTTCCGACGGTCCCCACAGCGCAAGTTTTTCCCCTAAACGGTAGCTAGGTAGTTAGCATAGCGCTCTAGTTAAGAAAGTGCAATGTACCTGTTATTAGCCTTTGTTTAGCTTTGTCTGTATTTACCAGGTTTAGTCAGGGAACAGTCTGTATTTACAGGGTTAGTCAGGGAACAGTCTGTATTTACAGGGTTAGTCAGGGAACAGTCTGTATTTACAGGGTTAAGTCTCTCCTGCAGCCTTACACCCCCACCCGCCACCTACGGTCTTCTTCAGACAACCGCCTGGTGGTCCCACGGCTTAAGACCGCCCAGTCCCAACACAAGCTCTTCTCCTGTCTGGCCCCCCAATGGTGGAACCAGCTCCCCACCTCCATCAGGGACACTGACTGTCTCCCCACCTTCAAGAAAAGGCTCAAGACGCACGTTCCGGGAGTACAACGACACTTAGGAATGGTTTGCTGAACCCAATGCTAGTTTCCTCAAGGATCACAATGACTCTTGCTTAGAGACTTGTTGCTCTTGTTGGTTAGTGGTTATCTTGTTTTTATTATCAGTGACCTATGCACTTTGTCAAGCTCTCTCTTGGAAGTCGCTTTGGATAAAAGCGTCTGTTAAATGAATAAATGTAATGTAATGTAGTCAGGGAACAGTCTGTATTTACAGGGTTAGTCAGGGAACAGTCTGTATTTACAGGGTTAGTGAGGTAGCAGTCTTATTTTATTTATTTTTACAAGCCTCATTACAGACAGGATTACTGTAAATCAGACCCAAGTTATTCTGAGTAATGGTCTACATCCTGCCGAGTCATGTCTACCCTGGTCTCTTCCAGGAGGGCGAGGGTTCACACAGGGCTCACTGAATGCTTTGATGAGGAGGAAAATGATGTCATATGCTACGGCCTTCACAGTCCCCAGATCTCAGCTCTGTGTAACACCCAAATGAGCTTTGTCATGTCCCCCACTCCCCTAAACACACAGCAGAGACAGACATGAAGGTAGGAATATCAGACCTATTCGCTGTAGCTTGATCTCAGGTTGAGTAACAACGTCCAACAGCCGTTGGAGCTGTGCGCTCTCCTCCGTGGAACGAGAGATTTCTTCCTGGTACCCTGCAAACGGTTTCTCAGCGGCCCAGTAAATCTTCAAAGCTGCCGTTGTTATTATTTCACCAAAGAGTTCTCTTATTTCATTTAATTGAGACATTCTGACGTTTAAAAACGTGGACTCCATGTTAAATCTAGGATCTGTAGTTTCAGACTTCAGTCCTTGGAGCTGCTCTTCCTCCTGACTGGTCCACAGCTCCTGTTCCTCTTTAATATGTGGGGGCTCCAGGAGAGAGAGCTGCTGCACTTCTGGGGGAAGAAGAGGCAAGAGAACAGTTAGATGCAGCCTAACATGTCTGGCAGAAAGAAACCATGTGATCAGTTTTGAGGAAAACACTGGATGGTGTCAAGAAAAGGCTGGTTGTTTTTCTGACGTGGTCGGCTAGTCTCAGCCGGTCTGCTACACATGTTTTTTAGGGCAAGATATCAAAAAGACATAGCAGAGACCAATTAGCAATTAAATAATGTATCCTAGTAGATTGAGAGATGTATGGAGTCAGATGGCTGAGCGGTGAGGGAGTCGGGCTAGTAATCAGAAGGTTGCCGGATCGATTCCCCGCCGTGCCAAATGACGTTGTGTCCTTGGGCAAGGCACTTCACCCTACTTGCCTCGGGGGGAATGTCCCTGTACTTACTGTAAGTCGCTCTGGATAAGAGCGTCTGCTAAATGACTAAATGTAAATGTAAATGTAAATGTAGATTGTACGGTGGCCCTGAAGTGCAAATGACACCCCCTAATATGAGTACATCCCCCAAATGAAAATACTCCCCCCCAATACGAGTCAACTCCCCCCAAATCGGATGACTTGTTCACCTCCCCCCAAAAATGAAAATACTCCCCCCCAATACGAGTCAACTCCCCCCAAATCGGATGACTTGTTCACCTCCCCCAATACAAAAACGCGCTCCCCCAAATGGAAAACGACATTACATTAACTCAAAAACACATTACATTAAGTCTGAACGGAAAGGGTAGGTACTACACTTTAGCGCTGATTGGATGCAGTAGGCTAACTTACAAGAAATAAGAAATTGATTGACAGAAATACAAAATGCAATAGCCTGACAGAGTTACGTGCACCAGGACATTTATTTGGGTATCGAAGCATGTAGCATCTATAGGCTATGTATGCAAAAGCATACATTGCAGTGTTAAACGTAAACATCGATAGCCAAACAACTAGTCCACGTAACTCTGTCATTATCATGAAATTAATCGTTTTGATTTGAAGGAAAGTGGAAACATTAATGTTTACAATTCAGAGTCATTACACTACTCTTTATTTTAATCAGGGTCATTCCTATGAAATAATCTTAGATCTGCTGTTAACGTTTCACAATATAAGTAGCCTAGCCTATGCGCACGCTAAAAACGCAGTTGAAGGAATCAGGACTTTTCAGAAGACAAAACTGACAGTCCACTACAGAAGAATGAAATGCCACAATGAAAGAGTAACGTGGACCAGGATAGTTGTTTGGCTATCGATTTTTACATTTAACTCGAAATACTTTTGCCTAAGAAGCCTACTATTTGCTACATTCTTCGATAGCCAAACAAATGTTCTGGTGCACGTAACTCTGCCAGGCTATTGCATTTTGTACTTCTGTCGATCAATTTCTTATTTCTTGTTAGTTAGCCTACTGCATCCAATCAGTGCTAAAGTGTAGTACCTACCCTTTCCGTTCAGAGTTAATGTAATGTGTTTTTGAGTTAATGTAATGTCGTTTTCCATTTGGGGGAGCGCGTTTTTGTATTGGGGGGAGGTGAACAAGTCATCCGATTTGGGGGGAGTTGACTCTTATTGGGGAGGGAGCGCGTTTTTGTATTGGGGGGAGGTGAACAAGTCATCCGATTTGGGGGTAGTTGACTCGTATTGGGGGGGAGTATTTTCATTTTTGAGGGGAGGTGAACAAGTCATCCGATTTGGGGGGAGTTGACTCGTATTGGGGGGGGGAGTATTTTCATTTGGGGGATGTACTCATATTAGGGGGTGTCATTTGCACTTCAGGGCCACCGTAAGATTGTGATCTCAGGACTCTGATCTGAACAGACCGGTTGATATTAAACAATGTAGGTCCTTCTAGATTGACAGTAATATGTACACGGGGTACAACTCCACTCCCCCTTTGCTGAACATTGGATTCAATAGTTTGCAATAGTTGGCGGCGTTCCACGAAGTCGATAACAGGGGCAAACTTTTTGGCTCAAGGGCTACTTTGAAACCAGAAGACTCTAAGCTAGTTTTTTGGCGGTTGTTTGGAGCTAGCCTTGGTCAAAAATATGTGGCGTTCTAACTGTTCACCTACCTATTTGGTGTATCTTGATCTCCGGTGGAGTAACAATGTCCAACAATCGTTTGAGCCGCGCGCTCTGCTCCTTGGAATTATACATTTCTTCTTGGAACTCAGCAAACGTTTTTTTAAACGCTGCAAAAATCTCTAAAGCTGCCGTTGATAGTCTCTCACGGATAAATCCTCTAAACAAATCTAGTTTTGACATTTTGGTGGAGTAAAAGGGATACTCTGCACAACGAGGTTAACTATTAGCACCTGGGTCCTTCCTTAGTGTTAAAAAGTAGCGACGCATAAGTCCTGTCGGATGTGAACAACATCGAGGCTCTGTTTACATAGGGTGACCAGACTTCCTCTTTTACCCGATAGGTTAAAATTTATGGAAGCAAATCGTGACCAAAATTCAAATGAAAATGCATTTCCAGAAATGCATTTTCATTTTAAGAATGTGGCTGCATTATTTGACTCATAAATCAAATTAGTATTCAATCATCCTATTTGCATTTTCATTTTCTTCTTTAAGACTGCTCATTCTTTCCCTTAATTAAAATGAAAACGAAAAAGACATTTGAAATTTAATTTTCAAAATATGCCCCAGCAAATAGATACCAAAATTCAATTTGAAATGTAAAATTTGAAAATGAAAATGCATTTCCAGAAATGCATTTTCATTTTAAGAACGTGGCTGCAAAATCGTGACCACAATTCAAATTCAAATGCATTTCCAGAAATGCATTTTCATTTTCAAGAACGTGGCTGCAAAATCGTGACCACAATTCAAATTCAAATGCATTTTCAGAAATGCATTTTCATTTTCAAGAACGTGGCTGCAAAATCGTGACCACAATTCAAATTCAAATGTATTTCCAGAAATGCATTTTCATTTTAAGAATGTGGCTGCATTATTTGACTCATAAATCAAATTAGTACTGATTAGTACTGAGCGGACATTGCATTTTCATTTTCATGTTCTGCCCGCAAAGAACTGCCCATAATTCGAAAACGAAAATGCATTCTGAGCGGCGCAGTTGAGTGACGTCAGTAGCCGCTCTTCTTCAGCTCCCTGCTGACCGAGCTACCCATCTTGTTCGGTAGGGGGCGGTGTGCACATACGCATTGCATTACATGGCAAATGTGCCGGGAAATTGATTGAATTGCCGGGTCTTTAGAGGACGCATCACAGATCATGGCGCTCCCTCAAATTGTGCAGACACTGATAGAATTAGCTGAGCTGGTAGAAACTAATAATATATCTGAGTCTGATGCCCGTGACCGAGTAGAACAAGTCACAGAGAGCTTGGCTGCATACTCTGCCGTCACAGACGTACACATTAATGAGGTTGCCATAGTAAACCATCCACTTCCCGTTCGAGTCCATCGAAAACTATTTATTAAATGGTTTAAAAATAAAGGACATAGCGGAGCTGTTGTCGGCCACCAGACCATCCGTCGGAGGATCCAAAGCAACGGATTTATGGAGCTAGAAAGCTGACAAAAGTATCTGAATTTGAATATGAAAGATCTGAAATATTTGTGTGTCGAATTTCATAAAACTGAAATATATTGCTGTTGAATATATAATATCTGAATTATTTGTATGCCAAATTTAATACAACTGAATTATTTTGATCCAAAAATAAAACATTCTAAAATTCAGATTGCAGGAATTCAGATTCTTGAAATTCAGATTGCGGAAATTCAAATTCAGATTGCGGAAATTCAGATTTTGTCTGAACCAGGCCAAAGGTGAAACAGCTTGCTTTCACAGGAAAAAGTAGACCATTTAATAAATAGTTTTCGATGGACTCGAACGGGATGTGGATGGTTGGTCGTCCCCGTCCCATTTGAGGCTCCACAGCATCCAGCCGTTCCAGGACTGAAGAGAGGTTTACTATGGCAACCTCATTAATGTGTACGTCTGTGACGGCAGAGTATGCAACCAAGCTCTCTGTGACTTGTTCTACTCGGTCACGGGCATCAGACTCAGATATATTATTAGTTTCTACCAGCTCAGCTAATTCTATCAGTGTCTGCACAATTTGAGGGAGCGCCATGATCTGTGATGCGTCCTCTAAAGACCCGGCAATTCAATCAATTTCCCGGCACATTTGCCATGTAATGCAATGCGTATGTGCACACCGCCCCCTACCGAACAAGATGGGTAGCTCGGTCAGCAGGGAGCTGAAGAAGAGCGGCTACTGACGTCACTCAACTGCGCCGCTCAGAATGCATTTTCGTTTTCGAATTATGGGCAGTTCTTTGCGGGCAGAACATGAAAATGAAAATGCAATGTCCGCTCAGTACTAATCAGTACTAATTTGATTTATGAGTCAAATAATGCAGCCACATTCTTAAAATGAAAATGCATTTCTGGAAATACATTTGAATTTGAATTGTGGTCACGATTTTGCAGCCACGTTCTTAAAATGAAAATGCATTTCTGAAAATGCATTTGAATTTGAATTGTGGTCACGATTTTGCAGCCACGTTCTTGAAAATGAAAATGCATTTCTGAAAATGCATTTGAATTTGAATTGTGGTCACGATTTTGCAGCCACGTTCTTGAAAATGAAAATGCATTTCTGGAAATGCATTTGAATTTGAATTGTGGTCACGATTTTGCAGCCACGTTCTTAAAATGAAAATGCATTTCTGGAAATCCCCCCCCCCCCCCCGGTCACCCTAGTTTACTTCCGGGCAGGCTAGTCTCGGGAGCGTCGTTTACTGAACCAACGCATTGTCAACAACTATCAGCTAATGTCCATAGATTTCAAACGGTGTGAGGTGTAGAATGAGACAATCTAAATTTTTTTTAATCTGTCGTTCTTCCTGAGCCCAAGTTGTGTTTTCAAACAGTAGTGTTACACCAATATCAGTCCTGGTATATCATGGCAGGGGCCACCATTATATTTCAAAGCAAGAGCTGTAGTTGGATAGCCAATTTATGTTTTATTAAAGTGACATTAAAGTTACCAGATCTTCAAAAATATATAGGCTATCGCTTTTAAGTTATCAAAGTAACGGGCAACTAGCCTGACGTTGTCATACTCAAAATTCTAGTCGGAATATGAGTTTAAAACCTCTCCGTTGGGCTGTGAGTATGGAGAGTATTTCAACCGAACCCGGAAAAAAATGCCTCTTTGCTCAATTGGATAGACCTACAACCAATCAGAGCAACGTAATATGTTGTTTAATGAAAACGAATTCAACCCAAGCGCTCTTTGGTGATGTGGTTGATTGTTACTGTTGATCATCTGTCCATCATCGTATAAAGCCGCCCTGACAATTTGATTGGTCCGAACAGCTCTTGTTTGGACATACTTATTCCCGTAAGTACTCTTTCAAAAAAAAAATGTGGGCGGGGCTAAATTGGGCTGGCAGCCAGGCTAGGCAACTACAGCATTTATGGCCGAATGTTGACCAAGTAATAATCTGTCAGTTGTATTGAAATCTACAGAACATAAGAAAAAATATCAATGGAAAAACTCAATATTTGATGAATCCAATATTATATTATGAAGCAGTTCTAAAGCGCTATTCACACGTTGTCCTTTTACTTCTCTATTCTCAGAAGGTGATCAGTCTGGTAGATAAAATACCTGTTTTAAATGTGTATGCTTTTCATCTACATGGACTACAGTAAATAATTTGTATTAATGAAGTAACAACTTTGCTAATAAAAAAGAAAGTGCCAGTAAAACCTTTTAATGTTCAAAATACAGTCTACTGTAATACAGACTATCTTCATTACAAACTCTTTTTCTATTGTTCAACACTTCATTGTAAATATTCCAGCACTGGAAGAAATATGCCACATGTATAAAATAACAAATTTTCATGTGTTTCATGAAATTAATATCATAGGCGGAAATCCCGGGACACACACACACGACCCCCCCATCCAGGGAAAAATAGGATTTGTCCCCCCCAATAAATCACTGTAAACATAAGGAAATTTAAGTAATATTAATAATATACATTTAACATATTACAATGTAGGTTATGTGTTACAGCAGTAATTTTGGTGTCCCCCTCAGGAATTGCCCTTGAGAAAATTTCATATAATTGTACCCCCCCAAATTGATAGCAGATTTTCGCCACTGGTTAATATCACTTTACACAAACTTCCCTTTTCTACTCATAACTTACAAATCACTCCATGGGCCTACACCTAGGTTTAGGTGAAGGTTGGTTTAGGTCCTACACCCTAGGTTTAGGTGAAGGTTGGTTTAGGTCCTACACCCTAGGTTTAGGTGAAGGTTGGTTTAGGTCCTACACCCTAGGTTTAGGTGAAGGTTGGTTTAGGTCCTACACCCTAGGTTTAGGTGAAGGTTGGTTTAGGTCCTACACCCTAGGTTTAGGTGAAGGTTGGTTTAGGTCCTACACCCTAGGTTTACACAACATGAGTTCAGCAGCAGCCCTTTCCCCAAAAAGTGACTTCATGTTTCTCTTATCTCCACACAGTGTGGACAGTGCGACTGCTGTCGTCTTCTATCCTCTTGTAATCATGTACTCAAAGTTCAGATTCTTCTTATCTCCATACAGTGTCACAGTGTTACTTGACTAAATGTCTAATTACTGTTAAAATTTGTAATTATGAAAACTTGTGTTTTCTTCTTCCTTGATTCCAGAAGTGAGTGACTGAGAAGGCGTTTCTGCGTGTCGCCATCACTGACGTGTTGCCAGGGGTGACACTAGATATTCTAGAAGAGTCCTTACAGTCCCTCGGGCTGGAGACATACAAGGATTTATAGTTAATCAAGGAAGCCGATTGGCTGTCAGCGTTGAGGCCAATTCAAGCTGGAAAACTCCTTGCTGCTTGGAGGTTGAGATGTAGGTACTGCAGCACAGAATGCGACCACACCCCAAGAGATCAGAAATATAGATACAGTCCTGATCCAGGATCTGTCTGACCATCAGCCCCAGAGTCCTGATCCAGGATCTGTCTGACCATCAGCCCCAGAGTCCTGATCCAGGATCTGTCTGACCATCAGCCCCAGAGTCCTGATCCAGGATCTGTCTGACCATCAGCCCCAGAGTCCTGATCCAGGATCTGTCTGACCATCAGCCCCAGAGTCCTGATCCAGGATCTGTCTGACCATCAGCCCCAGAGCACTCTACATAGAAACAACCGTCATCTTTAGGTAGCTCTGATGGTCTACATGATAGTATGTCTATAGTCTGTCCCCAAACAGCATGGACACACCAGAAGACCAGTCACCTCAGCTCTGATGGTCTACATGATAGTCATGTCTGTAGACTGTCCCCAAACAGCATGGACACACCAGAGGAGCAAGGACCAGTCAACAACACAGCAGCTCAACTTTAAACCCTTTATTAAATGTATAGCTTGACAGGAGTGAATGTGTTGGCATGCATAACATTTTATAAAATTGCCTGCACCCCATCAATACCTTCAGAATTGGTGTCTCTGAACACAATTACAATTTACATTTCTACAACCCTATTTGTTGACATATTTAGTTATTAAAACTGATATAAAAACAACACTCAGCACTGATGGGATTTCTCTCCATGATGTTTCTTCATATGTGTTGACAAAGATCTCTCCTCATTGAAGCGTTTTTTTACATTCCTGACACTGATATTCTTTTCTACCAGCATGGATCCTTTCGTGATCAAGCAAACAGCGCTTATTTGTTAAACATTTTGTGTATATTTTACACTTGTATTGGTTTCTCTCCTGTGTGTGTCCTCATATGTCTAACTAGATGGTGCTTGCGACTAAAGTTTTTTTTACATTCTTGACAACGATGTGCTTCTCTGTTTTTGGTCTGTCTTTTCTTTGATTTCATCATTTCTAGAGAAAAAGCCTCATTGTTTTGTGTTTTGTTCTGTAAAAGCAGCACTCCTCCATGTTCCTCCTCTTCCAAACTCTGAGCTGCAGGACAGTCTGGTGCTACAGAGACAGGCTGAGAGTCACCGCTTGGTTCTGGTGCTGCAGAGTCTTGTACCTGAGGCTGTGCTTTGATTTGCTCCTCAGTTGTGTTGATAAGTAGATAGTCTCCTTCTCTGTTCTCCACTTTAACAGTTTGGTGAAGATGTGAACTTTCAGAGGAGCCCTTTTGATCAGAATCATGTTTCACACTGAGAGAAGTGAATATGGAGTCTGTAGTTTCAGACTGCAGTCCTTGGAGCTGCTCTTCATCCTTACTGGTCCACAGCTCCTGTTCCTCTTTAATCTGTGGGGGCTCCAGGAAAGAGAGCTGCTGCATGTCTGGGGAACAGAAGAGAGAACAGACAGATGTAGCCTGCTTCATTATTCTGCAACCTATCATGTCTCACAGTTACCAACATAAATAATCAAACACTTTGTAAAATGGAAAGGAACTTCTCATCTAATGGATCCTGACCAACTCGGGATTACTGTAAATCAGAGCTAAGTCATTCTGAGTGATGGTCTACATCATGCCGAAGTCATGTCTACCCTGGTCTCTTCCAGGAGGGCAAGGGTTCACACAGGGCTCACTGAATGCTTTGATGAGGAGGAAAATGATGTCATATGCTACGGCCTTCACAGTCCCCAGATCTCAGCTCTGTGTAACACCCAAATGAGCTTTGTCATGTCCCCCTCCCCCCTAAACACACAGCAGAGACAGACATGAAGGTAGGAATATCAGACCTATTCGCTGTAGCTTGATCTCAGGTTGCGTAACAACGTCCAACAGCCGTTGGAGCTGCATGCTCTCCTCCTTGGAACGAGAGATTTCTTCCTGGTACCCTGCAAACGGTTTCTCAGCAGCCCAGTAAATCTTCAAAGCTGCTGTTGTCAATATTTCACTAAAAAGTTCTCTTATCTCATTTAATTGAGACATTTTGACGTTTAAAAACTTGGACTCCATGTTAAATCTAGGATCTGTAGTTTCAAACTGCAGTCCTTGGAGCTGGTCTTCCTCCTGACTGGTCCCGAGCTCCTGTTCCGCTTTAATCTGTAGGGGCTCTAGGAGAGAGAGTGTTGGAAAAATTGAATATGTAACTGTTATCCTGTATAAGAATGATTCTGTGTTCAGTTTTACTTGGGTGCAAAGAAAGGCCTAACCCCAAATCTGAACTCTGAGTAAACATTCTAGACCCTTATCTTGGGGCTGAAGGCTAAGAAGAGGGGGGGTTTGGTTATTGTAAGGATATACTGTGTGACAAAGACTATAAGTGAAGACGCAAGGTCTGGTGACCATTTGTTGACACTTATGTGAAGGAGCTTCTACGACATCAAGAGATCCTGTAATTGTGTTCGCATGGAGCAGCATATTTCTTTTACCTTCCATGTTCATCTTGACATTATAGCTATAGAGTGCAAGCTAACCCCAGTGCCATGGGAACTGAACGTCATCGTATCTGAAAAGCTCCGTGGACCCCGTCCACACTACTACGCGAACCCGGCGTTTTCAGATGTCTCCGGCTAGGGGAGCGTATTCGAAAAGCTCCGTTTTCAGTGTTGAATACGCTGGGCTAGTGTGGACGGGGCCTTGGAGTGTCGATCAGGTCATAATATATCTCTGCAGGGCTTGACATTAACTTTTTGAGGCACTTGTCCTTTGGACAAGTACATTTACGTTTCACTTGTCTATGCACAAAAGTCAACTGACCCCGATACCTTTAAATAGCCTGACCAAGTGATCGAGCAAAACTAGTTAGGCTAACGGAGGTCGCTTTCTCAGGCAAATGACGAATGAAACAGGCTTGGTTAAAGAAATCCGAGAAGCTGGCTATCTTCAACAGGCTTATCTACAATAGGCAGTCCTCCCTGACGTTTCTGGTGTATAATGGAGTGAAGTACTACATTGTGCACACTGCCAGTGAGCGACCCGAGTCTGACTGATGCTAACGTCAACGTAGTGAAACGGGGATGCAGTCTCAGTCAGATTGCCAGTTTTAAACAAATCACAAAAATAATCGGACCAGCCGGTTAAAAGCAGAATTACCATATCTCCTGAAAGCTGCCCTGCTCGACTTTTTAGATGTAGAATTGACTGTGAAACTGTACAATTATTAACTTTGTGACATGACATGAAGACATGGCTGCCGCCCGACTATGCGGTCTACCAGTCGACATTCTCACTCTTTCGTGACTCGTGACAAGACTTTCGTGACCCAAATCAAAATTCTGATGTGATAGAATAAATCAATGGGGAATCGCTTTCTCTCTTAAAGGCTGTCCTCCTCGACCTTTTTGGCCTTTTAAAATCTTACTATTTGTATGATTCGTGTGGTCCTTTTGCCGTTTTAAATGCTATCCTTTCCTAGTTTTCTGCAACCATATTGCGCGCGCATCCCGAATGTTTACAAACAAATAATTTGTCTTAATGTTTACGCTGTTTGCGTAGCCGCTCTTCTTTGCCCTCCATTGTCTACCATGCACGGGCAGACGATGTGCAGCAGCGCCCTCTGCGGTCACAGTTTCTGATGGGTTACAGCTTTCGGTGCAACACCGGTACCATCTTGTCAGTCTGCTCTCGTGGCAACATTCAGGATCATTTGGGCTTCCTGAACGTTGCTACCTCGTTCCACAAAGAGTCCTGTTCTCGTGTCACCCTACCTGCTCGGTGTCGCTGGATCTCCGCTGGAGTCACACAGTCCAACAACCTTTTTAACCGTGCGCTCTCCTCCTTGGAACGACATATTTCTTCTTTATACTCAGCAAACGTTTGTTCAACGGCTCCAAAAATCTCCAAAGCTGCCGTTGTTAGTTTCTCACGGATAAATCCTCGAAACAAATCTAGTTTTGACATTTTGGTGGAGTAAAAGTGATACTCTGCAGTCTGCACAAGAGGTTAGCAAATAGCACCTGGGTCCTTAGTGTTAAAATGTAGCGACGCACAACTCCTGTCGGATGTGAACAGCATCGAGCTTCCGATTACTTCCGGGCAGGCTTGTCTCGGGAAGCGCATAGCTGGGTCGTTTACTGAACCGACGCATTGTCCACAACTATTAGCTAATGTCCATAGATTTCAAACGGTGGATTCTAGAAATCAGACAATCTCCATAAAAAAAAATCTGTCGTTCTTCCTGAGCCCGAGTTGTGCTTTCAGAAACTACAGTGTTACACCAATATTGGTCCGGGTATATCGTGGCAGGGGCCACCTTTAAACATATTTCCAAGTAAGAGCTGTACAGTTATCCACTTTATGTTTTATTAAAGTTACCAGATCGTCCAAAGATATGAAGGATATCGCTTTTAAGTTATCAAAGCAACGGGCAACTACAGCACTTATGGACAAATGTTGACCAATAAATAATCTGTCTATAATCTACAGAATATATGACAAAATACAAATGGAACAACTATATTACAAAGCAGTTTTAAAGCACGATTCACACCTTGTCCTTTCCCTTCTCTATTCTCAGAAGGTGATCAGTCTGGTAGATTAGATGCCTGTTTTAGATGGGTATGCTTTTCTATGGGTATGTACAGTTCCAACCTCCTTGTTAAGTTTCTTGACGACACAACCATTGTGGGCCTCATCTCTGGCAGTGATGAGTCAGCCTACAGAGAGGAGCTTGATACCCTGACATAATGGTGTCAGGACAATAACTTCTCTCAACGTCAGCAAGACCCTCACTGTACCTCGCCACCAGGCTCCTGTATGGTCAGTGACTTAGTCACTGACCATACAGGCACTATTGTACTGTACTCCACTTAGGTTAGAATAGGTTATAGGGTTGAAACAGGTTCTGTGCATTTAGGGTTAGTTTAGTGTACTATTTATTGTTATCTGTAATTTAGGAAGTATTAGTATTAGGGTTAGTATAGTCGATTATTTATTGCTATCTGTATATTTAGGAAGTTTCACTTATTTAAGCTCAGCATAGATGGAAATTATGTTCCGTGTACTTATATGTTATGTTATGCCAGGTGCTTGCGTTGTCTTGTCTTAAGAATTTCAGTGCCCAGTCTAACCTTGTGTTGTTCTGTGTACCTGACAAATAAAAGACTTGAACTTGAATTTGAGATGATTGTGGACTAAAGGAGGCGGCAGGAGGAGGAACATGCACCCCTATCAACGGATCCAAAGTGGAGAAGGTCAGCTGCTTCAGATTCCTCGGGGTGAACATCAGCAATGATCTCACCTGGTCTGCTCACACGGACAAGGTGGTCAAAGGGGCCTGGAAACGCCTCTTCTTCCTGAGGAGACTGAAGAGTTTGGCATGGACTCGGTCATGCTCACTAACTTTTACAGATGCACAATAGAGAGCATTCTGACTGGCTGCATTACAGTGTGGTATGGGAGCTGCACAGAAAGGGACTGCAAGGCCCTATGTAGTGTGGTTCGGTCTGTTGAGTTAATCATCGGCAGGAAGCTCCCAGCCCTACAGGACACCTACCACACACGTTGCCTCAGGAAAGCAGGCAGGATCCTAAGAGACTGTTACCACCCATCATTCAGTCTCTTTACCCCGTTGCCTAGTTTCTAGCCAAGGGTCATCAGGCTTCTGAATGGACATTGATACATTTCTCATTGGTCATTTTACATTGCTACATTTCTATCTAGTCACTTAACACACTGTCACTTTTAGCTCAATAATTGCATTATTGCACTAACAGACATCCCAACCTCCCCCCCCCTCTCCCCCGGACGCAATCCGGACTCATCACGTACCCCCTCAACCAGCACGCAACCCCCCCCCAGCACGCAACCCCCCCCCCCCCCCCCCCCCCCCCCCCCCCCCCCCCCCCCCCCCCCCCCCCCCCCCGAGACGCTGTTATGACGCGCGATATGCACCTATCTCTATCAGAAAAGACCATTTGACAGTATAGCTATTATTTTAGGTTAGTATAGGTCTATAAGGTTAGTATAGGTCATTATGTGTATTAGTGTATAATGTGTATTATGGTATATTGCATACTTTTCTTTGTATAGTTGGATGTTTATCGCTATTATTTTTATTTTATTCTATTTTATTCGAGCTTATCATAGATGTAATCTATGTTCTTAGTACTTATATGTTACGTTATGCTAGGTTGCTTGCATTGTCTTGTCCCAAGAATTTCAGTGCCCAGTCTGACGTACATGTATGCATTTAGCAGACGCTTTTATCCAAAGCAACTTCCAAGAGAGAGCTTTACAAAAGAGCATAGGTCACTGATCATAACAACGAGGTAGCCCCAAACATTGCAAGCAGCCAAAACATGAAGCAAACATTGTGAAAAACCAAATAAGTGCCAAAGGGAGGAACCATAAGAGCATGCAGTTAAACAAGTTACAATTAAACAACATGAAACTCAAAAAGTGCAAGTACAATTAAACAACATGAAACTCAAAAAGTGCAATAGTGTACCTGAAGAAGAACAATCAACAGTAAAATATGTCACAGCGAGTACGAAAGTTTAAATCCGTTAAAACTAACCAACAAGAGCAACAGTCTCTCAATAAGAGTCATTGTGATCCTGGAGGAAACTAACATCAGGTACAGCCAAGCATTCCTAAGTGCCGTTGTGCTCCTGGTATTAATGAAGGCTAATAATGCTAAAATAAATAAAGTGCCAGTAAAACCTTTTAATGGTCAAAATGCTTTGCTACAAACTCTTTCTATTATTCAACACTTCATTGAAAATATTCCAGCACTGGAGTAAATATGCCACATATATAAAATACACATTTTCATTGTCATAAAACAAAAACACGAAAGAAATGCTCCCTCACAAGATGTTGCTGAAAAACTAACACAGACATGTGTTACATTTCCAACTGGTCTTGTGTAATGTACTCTTTTCTCTCTCCTAAATACTCTACCTTCGTCAAGAACATGCAAAAGGTACATGATGCTGCTGCACAAAGCTGACTTCACTTTTCTACTCTTAACTTACAAATCACTCCACGGTCCTACACCCTAGGTTCAGGTTGGTTTAGGAATTACACAATATCAGTCCAGCAGCAGTCCTTTCCCTCAAAAGTAGTTTATCTTATTTCCATACAGTGTGGAAGGTGTTACTTGACTAAATGTCTAATTACTGTTGTAATTTGTAATCATGAAAACTGGTATTTTCAGGATCTGTCTGACCATCAGCCCCAGAGTCCTGATCCAGGATCTGTCTGACCATCAGCCCCAGAGTCCTGATCCAGGATCTGTCTGACCATCAGCCCCAGAGTCCTGATCCAGGATCTGTCTGACCATCAGCCCCAGAGCACTGATCCAGGATCTGTCTGACCATCAGCCCCAGAGTCCTGATCCAGGATCTGTCTGACCATCAGCCCCAGAGTCCTGATCCAGGATCTGTCTGACCATCAGCCCCAGAGTCCTGATCCAGGATCTGTCTGACCATCAGCCCCAGAGTCCTGATCCAGGATCTGTCTGACCATCAGCCCCAGAGCACTCTACATAGAAACAACCGTCATCTTTAGGTAGCTCTGATGGTCTACATGATAGTATGTCTATAGTCTGTCCCCAAACAGCATGGACGCACCAGAAGACCAGTCACCTCAGCTCTGATGGTCTACATGATAGTATGTCTGTAGTCTGTCCCCAAACAGCATGGACACACCAGAGTAGCAAGCACCAGTCACCAACACAGCAGCTCAACTTCAAACACTTTATTAAAATTATAGCTTGACAGGAGTGAATGTGTTGGCATGCATAACATGTTATAAAATTGCCTGCACCCCATCAATAGCTTCAGATTTGGTGTCTCTGAACACAAATACAATTTACATTTCTACTACCCTATTTGTTGACATATTTAGTCATTAAAACTGATATAGAAACAACACTCAGCACTGATGGGATTTCTCTCCATGATGTTTCTTCATATGTGTTGACAAAGATGTCTCCTCATTGAAGCGTGTTTAACATTCCTGACACTTTTTTTCGTGATCAAGCAAACTGCGCTTCTCTGTGAAACATTTATTGCATATTTTACACTCATATGGTTTCCTTCCAGTGTGAGTCCTCATATGACTTACCAGATAATATTTGTGAGCAAAGCATCGCTGGCACTTTTGACATTGATATGGTTTCTCTCCTGTGTGAGTCCTCATATGTCTAACTAGATGGTCCTTGCGACTGAATTTCTTTTTACATTCTTCACAACGATTGCTTGTGTGGATCTTCATATGGAGAAGGAGACGGTTCTTATAGCTAAACGTCTTTCCGCATTCCTGACACTCATATTGTTTATCACTTGTGTGTGTTCTCATATGGGAAAACAGAGTATCTTTACGGCTATACGTCTTACTGCATTCCTGACACTGAAAAGGTTTCTCTCCTGTGTGTGTTCTAATGTGTTTAAGAAGAGTATGTTTAAAGGCAAATTGTTTCTTACATTCCTGACACTGATGAAAGTTCTTCCTTGTGTGACTTCCCCGAGGCCTGGTCCCCGGCTGAGCTTCGTCAGGTGACTGCAGCTCACCTGTTCTCCTCTTGGTGTGACTAGCCACGTCAGGTGACTGCAGCTCACCTGTTCTCCTCTTGGTGTGACTAGCCACGTCAGGTGACTGCAGCTCACCTGTTCTCCTCTTGGTGTGACTAGCCACGCCAGGTGACTGCAGCTCACCTGTTCTCCTCTTGGTGTGACTAGCCACGCCAGGTGACTGCAGCTCACCTGTTCTCCTCTTGGTGTGACTAGCCACGTCAGGTGACTGCAGCTCACCTGTTCTCCTCTTGGTGTGACTAGCCACGTCAGGTGACTGCAGCTCACCTGTTCTCCTGAAAGTAACACGGCGGAGAGAGCTGGCTTCCATGTTTTTGGTCTTATTCTGTCTTTTCATTGTTTCTACAGACAGCATCACTTCTCCATGTTCCTCCAAATTCTGAGCTGTAGAACAGTCTGGATCTACAACAGAGAGGGGCCGAGAGTCACTGCCTGGTTCTGGTGCTGCAGAGTCTTGTACATGAGGCTCTGCTTTGATTTGCTCCTCAGTTGTGTTGGTGGGTAGAGAGTCTCCTTCTCTGTTGTCCACTTGGACAGTTTGGTGAAGATGTGAACTTTCAGAGGAGCCCTTTTGATCAGAATCATGTTTTACACTGAGAGAAGTGAATATGGAGTCTGTAGTTTCAGACTGCAGTCCTTGGAGCTGCTCTTCCTCCTGACTGGTCCACAGCTCCTGTTCCTCTTTAATCTGTGGGGGCTCCGGGAGAGAGAGCTGCTGCATGTCTGGGGAACAGGAGAGAACAGATAGATGTAGCTTGCTTCAATACTCTGCAACCTATCATGTCTCACAGTTACCAACATAACTAATCAAACACTTTGTAAAATGGAAAGGAACTTCTCATTGTGGTGGTGTATTGATTATTGGGCAGGGTGGCAGGCATGTGTGGTATACAGGGGCACTAAGAAGACAGGCCAAGGGTTGAGCTGTGGTTTCTGTGCAACGGAAACATGTCTTGAACTAGTCTCAGTAAGGAATGTGGAAGCACGGCTTTTGGAAGGTTGAGGAAAGGACAACAGCAGATAAGGTGCCAGAGGAAAATAGAGGAGAAGGAGAAGGGGGGGCCAGGGTGAGTCAGCATCATAGGAGAATGATGTGTGCTTGGCTCCCTAGGACAGTGAAGAGTTCATTTGCCCAGGGTTAACATCTGGGAACACTCAGAACCAAAGTAACTCAAACCCAGGGACGTCATATCTATGTTCATCTGGAGAGCAAAATAGGGGTCCTTCCAAAGTTTAGAGGGAGAAACCCATGGAAAAGAAGCCAGAGAAGAAGGCTGAGGCTCGGAGTAGAAGTGGGGTTGGAGGAGAAAAGGGAACATAGAGGGGTTTTTTTTGAGTGGAGATTAGAGATAGTGAGTGCGCACGCATGTTGGCTTTCTGTAGCAGTCTGTATTTACCAGGATTAATCAGGGAACAGTCTGTGTTTACAAGGGTTACTCAAGGAGCAGTCTGTGTTTACAGGGTTACTCAAGGAGCAGTCTGTGTTTACAGGGTTACTCAAGGAGCAGTCTGTACTTACAGGGTTAGTCAAGATGTTTTATAGTTTATTACGTTAGGCTAGGCCTATTTGTCTTTGTATTTTCTTATTTTCATAATTACTTTGTTTATCATCTAATGTCATGTAATAATTTAATGTGATTCCAACAAATTAATGATGTACAAGACACCCTCACGAGAAAAAAAAAAAGATAGGTTATCTCTCAAAAAGTATAGTAGCCTGTCTCGCTGTGCTAATTGGATTCATCTATCACACATTGTGCGATTAATATTACATTCTGCTAATTATTTTGGCACCTTCTGCAACGGGTTGTTGTCATAAAAATGGACAAGACATGTCTGTGACAGACTTCCTGTATCACCTCTGCTTATAAAGCCACAATCAAATCCTGTTTACATAAAATAAACCTGCTCCCGAGCAAGTTTAAACTTGTTGCTATGACAGCAAGTCCAAGATGAGCTTCGAAGAACCAAACAATCCAAGATAATGACAAATCGTCAACAATCAAATCCAGCTAACTGAGTTAGCGACGTACGGAGAACGGGCCCCAGATCTTAGCTCTGTGTAATACCCAAATGAGCTTTGTCATGTCCCCCCTCCCCCCTAAACACACAGCAGAGACAGACATGAAGGTAGGAATATCAGACCTATTCGCTGTAGCTTGATCTCAGGTTGAGTAACAACGTCCAACAGCCGTTGGAGCCGTGCGCTCTCCTCCTTAGAACGAAAAATTTCTTCCTGGTACCCTGCAAATGGTTTCTCAGCAGCCCAGTAAATCTTCAAAGCTGCCGTTGTCAGTATTTCACCAAAAAGTTCTCTTAACACATTTAATTGAGACATTCTGACGTTTAAAAACGTGGACTCCATGTTAAATCTAGGATCTGTAGTTTCAGACTTCAGTCCTTGGAGCTGCTCTTCCTCCTGACTGGTCCACATCTCCTGTTCCTCTTTAATCTGTGGGGGCTCCAGGAGAGAGAGCTGCTGCACTTCTGGGGACAGAAGAGGCAAGACAACAGTTACATGCAGCCTAACATGTCTGGCAGATATAAACCATGTGATCAGGTGTGAGGAAAACACTGGATGGTGTCAAGAAGGGCTGTTGTTGTGATGAAAATTCCTGGAATTTTGCAACTGTCGGTCATAGTAGACTGGGGAAATCTTAGCGCGGGGCACAGCTCCATGTCTTAGCGCGGGGCACAGCTCCATGATTTTAACCCATTGCATATTAAGGGAATCCCATTAAATACTAGGATATTATTGCCCTTCACACCTCAGAAAATGTTTTTTTTTCATAACATGTGCCAAACATTGCTTCTGAGAAAAACTTACTCATGTCCAAATTTGTTTTCTGCTATTTATTTTACCTGGTTACTTCTCAACACAAACAACTAAAGAGCGGTCACTTGTGTTTTCCCGATACGGTATGGCTTTCGATTTTTAAGGCGCCATATAGCTACAAACAATTAGCAAAGGTAAACAATTAAATAAAATACCTGCTCCAGTTACCGAGCATGTTAACGAGGATGAATATCAATGAATAGACAGATAATCTGACAACCAGCGACAGGAATTTGATAGACAGAACCCCTGGACCCAAGATGGAAAAGATAGGTAGTCTAGCTAGTTAACATTACTTGTGTTGTTAACCTATAGCTACATAGTTTAGCTGACTAATTGTCCCTCATTATTATTAAGTGGAGTAAAGTAAGATATTAGGCTACACGGTACCCTCTGTTTCTAGGTTGTAAAACAACAAAAACTATTGACAGTATTATCATAAACTTCTCAATGTGTATTGCGGCTAACATTTGATAGCATTACGGTGTAACGCTACGTATCTGAATGCTAACTGAGAGACGTTTCTCATTTCTCGCTCATTGTTGAGCTAATAAAATTAGGGCCATTAAAGTGCGGTACCATCGTGTCAGTCTGCTCCCCTACATTCTGGATAATTTCGGTTTCATGAACGTTGCTACCTCGTTCCACAAAGAGTCGCGTTCTCGTGTCACCCTACCTGCTCGGTGTCGCTGGATCTCCGCTTGAGTAACAAAGTTCAACAACCGTTTTAGCCGTGCGCTCTCCTCCTTGGAACGACATATTTCTTCTTTGTACTCAGCAAACATTTGTTCAACGGCCCCGAAAATCTCCAAAGCAGCCGTTGTTAGTCTCTCACGGATACATCCTCGAAACAAATCTAGTTTTGACATTTTGGTAGAGTAAAACTGATACTGTGCACAACAAGGTTAGCTATTAGTTCGTAATTAGTTATTAATTATTAGTAGCTTAAGGAATTACTAATGTTTTGTGTATATTTTATTTCACCAAAATCGTGGTTTCTTTTATGGTAAATGTTGAGAGCATTGTTTGTTGTCTAAGCACTCCCTGTTGGATATTGGTGGCTATGTATGGAGTCAAATTAGGGTCAATAATAATTTGCAGTCTCAGAAAACGATTTGCAGTCGCAGAAAACGATTTGCAGTCGTAGAAAACGATTTGCAGGAGCAGAAAACGATTTGCAGGAGAAGAAAATGATTTGTAGGAGCAGAAATAGTTTTGCATCCGTAAAAAAGTGTTGTATTCTGCAAATTATTTTTGACAAACAAAGTACTATAGTGAGTACTGTTATTTCAGTGATTGACCAAATGTTTTCGTCAACTGTTGTTCAAGTTCAAGCCTTTTATTGTGAGATGCACAGAACAACACAGGGTCAGACTGGGCACTCAAATTCTTAGGACAAGACAACCTGGCATAACACAACATGAGTACTCAGAACATAGATTACACCTATGATAAGCCAAAATATAAAATAAACCTCCTAATATACAAAACGGTATACTAAACTTCTAATATACATCTAATATACAACCTAAGCTAACCTAAGACAAGTGTTACCTACAATTACTGCAATATTGCTGATGCAACCAGTAGCTGAAAGAGCAACAAGTGACAGTGTGTAAAGTGACTAGTGAGAAGTGCTGACAGTGTATCAATGTCCACATCAATGTTCATTCAAAAGCCTGATGGCCCTTGTTATAAGTTATCAGTGTTGTAAGTTTATCAGTGTTATTCACAAGTTGTCCTTCCACTTCTCTATTCTCAGGTGATCAGTCTGGTAGAATATATACCTGTTCTATATGGGTATGCTTTTCATCAACAGGGACTACAATAAATATTTTTTATTAATGAAGTAAGAAACAACTTGGCTAATATGAAAGAAAGTTCTAGTAGAATATTTTAATGTTCAAAATACAGACTACTGTAATACAGACTATCTTCACTACAAACTCTTTCTATTGTTCAACACTTTGTTGTGGGAAATTGATTGTGGGACAGCTAGGCAAACAGGGAGGGTTAAACCAGGTCAGACTGTGGGGCCTAAAATGGCTGACTACTATCTACGCAGTTAATAAACTCCACCCTCAACTGGATTTAACCAGAACAGTAGAAAGTAATTGGTTTGGCAAACTTAGTATGGGAAGGGAATTTGTATCCTGAATGAAATAGGCTGTTGTCGTCCACAGTGAACGTCAAGGACATTAGCCCAGGACATCAGAGGGGGAGTCAGTAGAAGATGGGCTGTTCAGCTATAGAGAAGTTCATCAACAACCTTACCAGCCAAAACAATGTGCACGCAGGTTGGGGTGTGAGGAAACTGGCGTTAAGGGGACAAACTAGAACTTTCCGATATGATGCCATCATTGTATTTTACAGGGCGGGGGGATTATTCTCATTTAGTCTATAAAACGTGAATGTTGGGGCATCAAGTCTTGTCTTTTCCTGTATGTGTTTGTGAACGCACATCTGCCTTGCTGAAATAAACCATCGAGCTGCCTTGAGCTGTTGAAAGGTATTCTGCCTCCTACTTATTTTGCTACCTTCCACGGACGTCTGATTTTAACAACAACTTCAATGAAAATATTCCAGCACTGGAATAAACATGCCACATATATAAAAAAACAAATGTTCATGTATTTCATGAAATTCATATCACTTTACATCCAGCACAAAGCTTCGCTTTTCTACTTTTAACTTACAAATCACTCCACGGGCCTACACCCCTAGGTTTAGGTGAAGGTTGGTTTAGGTCCTACACCCTAGGTTTACACAACATCAGTTCAGCAGCACCCTTTACCCCAACATTTTCTTTGTTTCATGGAAAAATGTCAACGTTGTGTGTGTGTTGTCATATGCCTAATGAGAACACGTTTGTAGCTAAATCTCTTACTACATTCCTGACACTGATATGGTCTCTCCCCTGTGTGTGTCCTCATGTGGACAAATAAACTTTGTTTACTGTTAAACAACTTACTACATTCCTGACACTGATGTGGTCTCTCCCCTGTGTGTGTCCACATATGGACTAGCAACGTGTGTTTACTTCTAAATCCCTCACTACATTCCTGACACTGATATGGTTTCTCACATGTGTGTATTGCCATATGGGCAAGTAAAGTTCGTTTACTGCAAAAGTTCTTACTACATTCCTCACACTGATATGGTCTCTCCCCAGTGTGTGTCCACATATGGACTAGCAGAGTGTGTTTACTGCTAAAGTTCTTACTACATTCCTGACACTGATATGGTTTTTCACACGTGTGTGCCTTCAAATGGGCAAGCAAATTGTGTTTTGAGATAAAGCTCTTATTACATTCCTGACACTGATATGGTCTCTCCCCTGTGTGTGTTTTCAAATGGCGAATTAAATTTTGCTTACTACTCAAGCTCCTACTACATTCCTGACACTGATACGGTCTCTCACATGTGTGTGTCCTCATGTGGACAAGTAATTGGGTTTTAGTGCGAAACATCTTACTACATTCCTGACACTGATATGGTTTCTCCCCTGTGTGTGTCCTCGTATGGGCAAGCCAAGCGTGTTTACTGCTAAAGATCTTACTGCACTCCTGACACTGATATGGTTTCTCCCCTGAGCGTGTTCTCATGTGTTTAAGAAGAGCACTTCTGTCAGCAAATCGTCTCTTACATTGTTGACACTGATGAGGTTTCTCTGTGTGACTTCCCTGTGGTCTATTGTCCCTTGGAAGAGCCTCATTGTTTCGTGTTCTGTTCTGTAAAAGTATCACTCCTCCATGTTCCTCCTCCAAACTCTGAGCTGCAGGACAGTCTGGAGCTACAACAGAGAGGGGCTGAGAGTCACTGACTGGTTCTGGTGCTGCAGAGTCATGTACATGAGGCTCTTTGATTTGCTCCTCAGTTGTGTTGCTGGGTAGAGAGTCTCCTTCTCTGTTCTCCACTTTAACAATCTGGACAAGATGTGAACATTCAGAGGAGCCCTCCTGATCAGAGTCATGTTTCACACTGGAAGAAGTGAATATGAAGTCTGTGGTTTCAGACTGCAGTCCTTGGAGCTGCTCTTCCTCCTGACTGGTCCACAGCTCCTGTTCCTCTTTAATCTGTGGGGGCTCCGGGAGAGAGAGCTGCTGCACATCTGGGGACAGAAGAGACAGCAGTTAGATGTATCCAGGTTCAATGGGCCTCATTCTCGAACTCAGTTAAGAAGAATTTAAGAAGGAATTTCTTCTGAATTGGAATTGGACCTGACCTCTTCTACCACAGCATTCATGAAAGTTTTCTCATCTGCGATTTGTTCTGAACTTCAGGAGACTTTCCGAACTAAAAATAGCAGTCATAAATCGTCCAGAGTTGTCTCAAATGCGATTCCTTCAAAAACCACAATGATCAAAGGAATCGCATTTAAGAAAACTCTCCGTGTTTGAAGTGTTAATGAAGTTATGAAAAATCGTTGGTCATTGCGTTCACATTAACTCTACAGACTATGGAAATCCGTTTTATCATATCACCAATGAATTCTTGATATCCAAAATTTGAATTCTTGATATCCAAAATTCGAATTCCTGATATCCAAAATTTGAATTCTTGATATCCAAAATTCGAATTCTTAAAATCTAGAATTGCATTTTGAATATCAAGAATTCGATTTTTGGATATCAAGAATTCGTTGGTTACATAAATGATAAAACGGCTTGCCATAACAGACATCCTCGGATTAAAATAATTATAATAATTAACCTTGCTTAGTGTACACTGTTAGATCCAGTGGAGAACAATTCCACTGCTCATCTTACTGGTATGATGTTGCACCGATGCACCTGTGCACCTGTTGCTTTTCGCTTGGACATAACTTGCGTTCCTGTTGCTTTCCTAATTGTGTCGATTCTGACAGCACACGTCACTGTTGTTGCGTGCCATTTTAAGGAGCTGTTGGGGCGTGTATGTATGCTAATTCAGGAGCACGAGGACGCGCTTTCAACTTAAGAAAACTCTTCCCGGGGAGCACAGCTCAGAAAACTTCTGCTGCGTAGGAACACATTTTCAAGCGTTCATGAATTTGGCGGATGTCTTTTTCTTACGCTGTTTTTCCGAAGCCCGTAAGAAACAATTCGGAAGAAACTTGAGAACATTTTCGAGAATGAGGCCCATTGTTCTTGGTGTAAAAAGTTTGGTGTAAAAACATTAGTATGGAAGCAAATCAGTGACATAATGTTTCAAATTTTAAAAGGCATTGAATACTTAAAATTGAAATTTAAACACCACTAAATTTGTTGGTTTTTAATTAACCTCCTTAAAATGGAAAACCTGATCCATCTGATTCAGAAAATCAGGTTGCTCAAATTCGAACAGTAAATTTCAGATCCCCAAAATAAAAAAATTACATTTCAAGTTTCAGAAATGTAAACAGAACAAAATTCAGACTGTTCGAATTTGAATGGTGAAATAAATAAAACACATCTGGGTATCCCCGGATCTTGCAGTATTTTTTTCTCCTCGGGCCCTCTCATCCAGGTGTAGCTGCAGGCAGTCATACATGCAGATCCCTCATCCAAACCAATTCAGCCTGGGGTCTGAGGAGAGAGGTCAGGTCTGAGGAAAGCAATACATTGGTATTCCAGCTCAAATTAGACCAGTAAAATTCAGATGCCAAAAATGCTAACGAATCTAATAATTGAGCCAAAAGAAAAAAAAACACTGGGTATCCCAGATCTTGCAATCAGAATTTTTCATTTAAAAACATTTGGGTTCAAATTTTCTGTATCTGAATTTCACCATTTGAATTTGAGCAGCCTGAAGAAAAAAAAAATTTACGCTGTGGGGATCGTCGGAAATATTTAGAACTCGCGCATCTTAAAGGTTAAGTATTCAATGCCTTTTAAAATGTAAAACATTGTCACCGATTTGCTTCTATACATTAGCAAACAAACAAGTATTCATAATAACTCCAGGCTGTATTTATGTAACCAGGGAAAACCCAAAGCTGCTTATGACCCTTTGGTATATTTCTGTGTTCCTTGACTTGAGACAATGTGTAGGGGCTTGTTATTGGCCCGACTGTCAGTCTAGAGGAGAAGGGTAAGGTCTGGGACCCACGTTTGGAGAACGTGAGGTCTGCAACCCATGTCTGAAGGAGGGACGTTAGCTAGTAAACTAGCGATATAAATACTTAAGACATAAGACACGTAACCATGAGGTCATAAGTAGTAAGGGTTCTAGACACAGACGATTATAATAAAGTTTTGAACATCAAACCTATTCTGTGTAGCTTGACCTCGGGTTGAGTAACAACGTCCAACAACCGCTGCAGTTGCATAATTTCTTCTTCGTACTCAGCAAACTTCTTTTTCACTTTGATGAAAATCTCTAAACCTGCTGTTGTTAGTTTCTCACGGAGAACCAAGTGTAGTTTTGACATTCTGTCTTTTGAAAACTCCTGGGTGAAGATGGAGTCTGTAGTTTCAGACTGCAGTCCTTGGAGCTGGTCTTCCTCCTGACTGGTCCACAGTTCCTGTTCCTCTTTAATCTGTGGGGGCTCTGGGGGAGAGAGCTGCTGCACATCTGGGGGAAGAAGAGGCAAGACCCAAATAGACGTTTTAATTGTTTTGTTTTCTTCCACCAGTACAGCCAGTCATGAAGACAAACCCAGGAAAGCTGATACCATAGAGAAGCTGGCTTTATTCATAGAACATTATTATTAGCTCTTTAAAATGTCCAAAATAGCTTTTTCAATCGCTGTTAGTAGCGATACTTGTGGACTGAAATTTTCTGCACTAAAACTGGTGAAATCTTTGGTCGATGATGTCAGATGGGTTAGGATGGGACCATACATTCATATGGGTTATGACGGGATAATACATCATGTACTGAGTTTTGCATCACTGAGGGCAAAGATGAAAGAATCTAGGTAAAGTGTGTAGAATTGAAGAAGAACAACCTGAGATAATATGGAGATGTCTGCTCTTTTCTAGCTAAAGTTACAGAGGGGATAGTGTGAAATAGGGCAACATATATTGTACTCCTCACTGACATTGACAACAGCTTCAATAAATATTTATTAAATACAAAACCCGTTAAGTGTAGATTGATCTCAGGTTTAACGTCCAACCGTGGCAGTCGTGCACTTTCATCGTACTGGTACTCGGTAAACGTCTTTTCAACGGCTCCGACAATCTCTAAGGCTTCCATTGCTAGTCGCTCTAAAAGAAAGTCTCTAAACAAATCTAGTTCCGACATTGTTAAACTGAAAGACTTTCTAATTGTGTCCCACTCTCGCTTCCTGCACGTCGTTTTATGTCCTACTTTTCTGCAAGTTACATCGAATCTACTACGGTGTTTTTCATCCCAGTCTACAACACGGAAGTACCCCGAAAGACTTTAAGTGTAGTTTTCCAAAATAAAAGTACCCAACTAGTATCCGAAGTATCCATAACTTAACTAATGCTAAAGATGGGCTTATTCGCACTGTTTTGAAACTGGCTTACATATAGCACCTTTGTTATTTAAACAAAGAGCAGCAATAACATCTCTGATACCGATAGTCAAGATATTGTTTTCTGTATGCACCTTCCTGCCAAAGCAAATTCCTTGTCTGTGCAAACTTTCATGGCAAATAAATCCCATTCTGATTCTGATTCTGATATTGAGCAATCTTGGTAGGAGTATCTGGGTGTAAAGTTAAATTATCCGTTCCAACCTCCTCTCACACTCCCGAACAGTAGGTGGCAATGATGCACTTCATTGACGTTGGTTGTAATCTGCCATAATATCAACGAAGAAGAGAACGAAAACAGTTCTCCAGCGACGACGACCAGCGGACCTGTTCTCGGAGCACTGCTATCTGTCCAGACTTCTGCTGAAACCAGCACGAAGTTTATTGAAGTAAGCACATTTGCCTATCACATTGCTCTTGCCAACATTATACGATTACGTAGAGTTCGTGTTAAAATCTCGAGGTCCTTAGCCTGGCGGTTCCAAGAGCAAAGTTCACAGATGTACTAACGCTACATCATGTAGCTCACCTTGCTAGCCAGCATAGCGACAAGCAAACTTGCAAAATTTCAGGGCTATAAAGCAGTTATTATTAATACTACAGCGACCTTTCAAGAGACAAAAGTTTGTTTCGAGCTAGCTTAGTGATTACGTCGACTAGGAATTCCGTTATTGAACCGATATCGTGCTATCAGTAGATTAGTGTATCTACCTACCGACGACTGTAGTTTTTGTGCAGAAGGTCAAGGGTTAATTGCTAGTTCGGACGTCGTAGCCAGTAACTTTAATAAACTGTGGCAAATGGTAAACAGTTACTTACTTTAATAACTCATCCAGCAAAACTTAAATGTATTAACATTAGTTAGCTAATGATAGTTACATTATTTTGGTGTCACCCGTTAGGGATACGTTTAGCCCCCGTCTACGACCCGACACGCAGTGAGGATGGTGTCGTACAAGCGTCTGACCCCCGAGGACGTCCAGTTTACTAGCACTGCTTTGTCCGAGGAAGCGGCCTCCGAGCAGGAGGTGGTGGAGGTGAGAACAGGCACTCTTTGATTGGTCAGTTATATATCTACTCCAGTTTGTCCTGCTAAAAAGTATTGTTTAACTAGAATAGAAGTGGATCGTGTGTGTGTGTGTGTGGTCTCCTTGTGCAGGAGGTTCCAGAAGAGCCTCTCCTCCCCAGAAGGCTGTCCTGCTCCTCCTCCACCACACTTCTCTCTCTGGGTCTGCTCCTCCTGCTCCTCAGTGCAGCCTGGCTCCTTGCCACCATCTTCTGGCTCCACTCTCCCTCCAGCGGTCTCCCCCATCGGCCCCCGCCACCCTCCCCAGGGAGAGCAGCCCCGGCTGGGGGAGCCTCCGCACCCGAGCCCCAGACCTGCTCTGCCGTCTCGGAGGCCTGGAGGTTCGACTGCTACCCGGAGAGGGGAGTGGTGGTGACCAGGGAGATGTGTGAGGCTAGGAACTGCTGCTTCATCTCCTCCTCCTCCCCCCCCGCCTCCTCCAGGAGCCAGGGTGTCCCCTGGTGCTTCTACCCCCCAGGCTTCCCCTCCTACCGGCTGGCGGCGCTGCAGGCGTCGCAGGGGGGCCAGATCGGGAGGCTGGAGAGGGAGGTGAGGACGTACTACCCTGGAGACATCCTCTCCCTGCAGCTGGACATCAGACACGAGACCGACACCAGGCTGAGGGTCAGGGTGAGGGGCCATCTGGACACACACATGACACACACACATCACACACACACATGACACACACACATGACACATATGCACACACACACGACAAACACATCACACACACACATCACACACACATGACACACACATGACAAACACATCATACGTGCTCCTCATGCTCCACTCACACACCCCTGCTTGTCTGTGTAGATCACGGACCCGTCTAATTTGCGGTATGAGGTGCCAATCACAGTCCCCAATGCCACTGAGAAGGCAGGAAGTCCCGCCTACAGTGTGGAGCTGTCCAAGGACCCATTCGGCATCATCGTGAAGAGGACAGCTACAGGAGCTGTGCTGTAAGACACGCATCAGAACCCTCCAGAACCCTCCAGAATGCTCCAGATCTAATAACAGTGAAGATTACACTCTTCCTTCTTTCTCTCTCCTCTCCCCCTCCTCTTACTCCTCCCCCTCCTACTACTCCCCCCTCCTACTCTCCCCCTCCTTCCCCTTCCCCTTCCCCCCCCTCCTCCCCCTTCCCCCCCCCCCCTTCCCCCCCCCCCCCCCCCCTACTCCTCCCCCCTCCCCCCCTCCTCCCCCCTCCCTCCTTCTACTCTTCCCCTTCCTCCCTCTTACTCCCCCCCTCCTACTCCCCTCCTACTCCTCCCCCCACATCCTCCCCCTCCCCCCTCCTACTCTTCCCCCCCCCCTCCTACTCCTACTCCTCCCCATCCCCCTCTCCCCCCCAGCCTCAACACCTCGGTGGCTCCTCTGTTCTATGCTGACCAGTTCCTCCAGTTCTCCTCCCCGCTGGCCAGCCCCTATGTGTACGGCCTGGGGGAGCACCGCTCTTCCTTCCTGCTCAACGTCCACTGGAACACACTCACCATGTGGGCCCGCGACGTCCCGCCCACGGTAGGCCAACGGCTAACATGCAAACTGCTACCATGATGATGGGTACCGTGCTAATGGCTAGCATGCTAAAGGCTAATTTGCTATAGTATTTAACATAGCTAAAGCTAAAGGCTAAGGTATCTAGCATGCCAATGGTAAGATGCTAATGCTGCTAACCCTCTTCCTGGGTCCAGGAGTTTACCAACCTGTATGGCGCCCACCCCTTCTACCTAGCCATGGAAGAGGGCGGTGCTTCCCATGGGTTCTTCCTGCTCAACAGCAACGCCATGGGTCTGTCCTCCTCCTAGCCACTCCCCCTACTTCCTAGCCCCTCCCCCTACCTCCTAGCCCATACTCCCAATTCAATTTATTCCTGTAATATCTCAACTCACGTGGTGTTCATGACAGTTGTTTCTATTGGCAGACGTGGTCCTACAGCCCGCCCCTGCTGTAACCTGGCGTACCATTGGTGGGATCCTGGACTTTTACGTCTTCCTGGGTCCGGAGCCTAGCTCTGTGATTGGGCAGTACCTGGAGGTTGTTGGTCAGTCCACTGGAGGGGCAAACCAAGCTATTGTGTCTGAACTTACAAACCAAGGAACTCCCATTTATTCCATATTGCTCTCTCTCTGTCTCTCTCTCTGTCTCTCTCTCTGTCTCTCTCTGTCTCTCTCTGTTTCTCTCTCTGTCTCTCTCTCTCTGTCTCTCTGTCTCTCTCTCTGTCTCTCTCTGTCTCTTTCTGTCTCTCTCTGTCTCTCTCTCTCTCTCTCTCTCTCTCTCTCTCTCTCTCTCTCTCTCTCTCTCGGTCAGGCCACCCTGCCATGCCTGTCTACTGGGCGCTAGGTTACCATCTCTGTCGCTGGGGTTACGGCTCCAGCAACGCCACCTGGGACATCGTCAAGAGCATGCGAAATTATGGGATACCCCAGGTAGTGTCCACTGAGTGTGTGTACGTGTACAGTGCATACTGCTGTAGGCTACAGGTCAGGGGCCCGTTCTACGTACGTCGCTAACTCAGTTAGCTGGATTTGATTGTTGACGATTTGTCGTTTTCTTGGATTGTTCAGTTCTTCGAAGCTCATCTTGGACTTTCTGTCATAGCAACAGGTCCGTAAACTTAAACATGCTCAGGAGCAGGTCTGTCAGGAAGTCTGTCACAGACATATCAGAAGGTGCAAGAATAATTAGCAGAATTTAACATTAAACCAAATTAATTGCTCATTGCGTGATAGATAGGCTCCTTAAGCACAGCGTGATATGCTAGCCTTTACTTTTTGAGAGGATAGCCTTATTTTGTGAGGGTGTCATTTACATAATACATTAGTTCAAACCATATGATATATGATTTAAAGATGATAAATGAAAATATAAAAGTGAAAAAAAAAAACACAGGCCTAGCTTATTGTAATAAGCGATTAAACGTGTGGTCACAACTCTACATTGAATTTGGTCTGCTACTTTTTGCCAGCCTTCCTTCTTGGATTTTGCAGACTTTGAGGTGTTCCCTGGCATTCTGATTAAATCTTCAAATTTGGAGTAACCTTTGAGCAAGCTGTTGCTCTGTTGCGGTAAAAAACAGGGCGCTCATTTTGGCCACGGTCAGCAGCCATAGACTTATGTGAGCAGCCAATAGCAGCGTTGCTGATCAAGGTTTCTACTATCGATACATACCCCCTTTTAGACCAACGCATAATTCAGGCCAGCTATACTAATCATAAACAACATGGGTGTTCAAAGAACAGAATTAGCCATATCATGATTAGCAAGATGATAACATCTTGGATGTGTCATTTGATCTCGGATGTAATAAGCAACGTACGGAGAACGGGCCCCTGGTCTAAGGTGTGTGTGTGTGTGTAGGACGCCCAGTGGAATGATATAGACTACATGGATCGTTTTCTGGATTTCACCTTTGACCCGGTGACCTTCTCGTCCCTGCCTGACCTGGTGAAGGACATGCACGCTCACAACCAGCACTACGTCATGATCCTGGTAGGAGGGCCTGTTTGTTTACCTGAGGGGGGATATGTACCTGAGGGGGTGTGTACCTGTTTGTTTACCTGAGGGGGGATATGTACCTGAGGGGGTGTGTACCTGTTTGTTTACCTGAGGGGGGATATGTACCTGAGGGTGTGTGTGTGTTTACCTGTGTGTGTGTGTGTACCTGTTTGTTTACCTGTGTGTGTGTGTGTGTGTGTGTGTGTGTGTGTGTGTACCTGTTTGTTTACCTGTGTGTGTGTGTGTGTGTGTGTGTACCTGTTTGTTTACCTGTGTGTGTGTGTGTACCTGTTTGTTTACCTGTGTGTGTGTGTGTGTGTGTGTGTGTGTAGGACCCAGGCATCAGTAGCACCCAGCCTGCTGGCTCCTACAGGCCGTATGATGAGGGGCTGCAGAGAGGAGTCTTCATCAACCACTCTGACGGCACCACGCTCATCGGCAAGGTGACACACACACACACACGCACATACACTGAGTCATACGCACACTGGAAGAAGGTAAGGATTTTTTATATTGTTCTTATATCTTTTTCTTGTTCCACTGTCATCCGTCACTCCCCCCCCCTTCTGTCTCAGGTGTGGCCAGGCCTGACTGCGTATCCAGACTTCTCTGATCATGTGACCCATGAGTGGTGGTATGACAACTTGAAGAGGTACCATGACAAAGTCCCCTTCGACGGCCTGTGGATCGTAAGTGTGTGTGATCTTGTGACAACACCACGAGTCTGTCAGCAGCATCAGAAAAATTCCTCTTCCTGTTTTAGCTCTGACCGCTCATGTCACTTCCTCCCTAGGACATGAACGAGCCTTCCAACTTCCTGGATGGTTCAACCAATGGCTGTCCTTCAAATGACCTGGAGGACCCTCCCTACACCCCCGGTGAGACGCACGCTCCTGATGTGGCAGAGCTGAAGCATGCGGACGGGTGGATCATGTGTGTGTGTGTGCACGCACGCTCCTGATGTGGCAGAGCTGAAGCATGCGGGTGGATCATGTGTGTGTGTGTGTGCACGCACGCTCCTGATGTGGCAGAGCTGAAGCATGCGGACGGGTGGATCATGTGTGTGTGTGTGTGTGTTGCAGGAGTTCTGGGTGGGCTGCTGAGGGCTAAGACGCTGTGTGTGTCGTCCCTGCAGAAGACCTCCTCCCACTACAACACACACAGCCTCTACGGCCTGCTGGAGGCCAAGGCCTCGTCCTGGTACACACACACACACATTACAACACACACAGCCTCTACGGCCTGCTGGAGGCCACGGCCTCGTCCTGGTACACACACACATTACAACACACACACACACACACATTACAACACACACACTCAAAAAGAAATCCACACAGACAACATGATGTGATCAGATGGTGTGTGTCTTCCCCAGGGCTCTCCAGCGGCTCCTGGGGAAGAGAACGCTGGTCATCTCCCGCTCCACCTTCCCCAGCCAGGGCCTGTACTCTGGGCACTGGCTGGGAGACAACCGCTCCACCTGGAAGGACATGTACATGTCCATATCAGGTCTCTCTCTGTCACACACACACTTATATACACGCACACACACACACTGGAACACACGCAAGCACACACTTTAACAAATACACTGTAACGATCAGAAACAGACACTGTCAAACACATCACAAGACATGCACAATAACACTACGTGTGTGTGTGTGTGTGTGTGTGTGTGTGTGTGTGTGTGTGTGTGTGTGTGTGTGTGTGTGTGTGTGTGTGTGTGTAAGGCATGCTGACGTTCAGCCTGCTGGGGGTGCCCCTGGTGGGGGCTGACGTGTGTGGCTTTGGGGAGCAGACAGACGAGGAGCTGTGTATCCGCTGGACCCAGCTGGGAGCGTTCTACCCCTTCACACGAAACCACAACACCCTGGACACACAGGTAACTAACCACAACACCCTGGACACACAGGTAACTAACCACAACACCCTGGACACACAGGTAACTAACCACAACACCCTGGACACACAGGTAACTAACCACAACAGCCTGGACACACAGGTAACTAACCACAACACCCTGGACACACAGGTAACTAACCACAACACCCTGGACACACAGGTAACTAACCACAACACCCTGGACACACAGGTAACTAACCACAACACCCTGGACACACAGGTAACTAACCACAACACAACCACAACAGCATTTCACACACAAGCGATTGGTGTAATGAATAGTGTATGTGTACCTGTGTGTGCAGCCCCAGGACCCGACAGTGTTCAGCCCTCTGGCTCGTACCGCCATGAAGGACGCTCTGCTGCTTAGATACTCTCTGTTCCCGCTGCTCTACACTCTCTTCCACCGCGCACACACACACGCACACACCGTCGCTCGCCCGCTGCTGTTCGAGTGAGTCACACACACACACTGTCAATCCAATTTAATATTATCTCAAAATAGCTGCTCACTCAATACACCTTGAATATGTGTGTGTGTGTGTGTGTCAGGTTCCCTCAGGACAGCAGCTGCTATGCTGTGGACAGCCAGTTCCTGTGGGGCAGCAGTGTGCTGGTGACTCCAGTCCTGCAGCCCGGACAGCGCACTGTGGAGGGCTACTTCCCCCTAGGGCTGTGGTACGACTTCTACACGGTGAGCTCACACACACACCACACACCACACACACACACACATGATGAGTGTTCACACCCACACAAAGAGCCCCCCTCTCTTTCAGGGAGACAGGCTGGTCCATAACCTCTCTCTCCCCCCTCTCTTTCAGGGAGACAGGCTGGTCAGTAACCTCTCTCTCCCCCCTCTTTTTCAGGGAGACAGGCTGGTCAGTAAGCTCTCTCTCCCCCCTCTCTTTCAAGGAGACAGGCTGGTCAGTAAGCTCTCTCTCCCCCCTCTCTTTCAGGGAGACAGGCTGGTCAGTAAGCTCTCTCTCCCCCCTCTCTTTCAGGGAGACAGGCTGGTCAGTAAGCTCTCTCTCCCCCCTCTCTTTCAGGGAGACAGGCTGGTCAGTAAGCTCTCTCTCCCCCCTCTCTTTCAGGGAGACAGGCTGGTCAGTAAGCTCTCTCTCCCCCCTCTCTTTCAGGGAGACAGGCTGGTCAGTAACCTCTCTCTCCCCCCTCTTTTTCAGGGAGACAGGCTGGTCAGTAACCTCTCTCTCCCCCCTCTCTTTCAGGGAGACAGGCTGGTCAGTAAGCTCTCTCTCCCCCCTCTCTTTCAGGGAGACAGGCTGGTCAGTAAGCTCTCTCTCCCCCCTCTCTTTCAGGGAGACAGGCTGGTCAGTAAGCTCTCTCTCCCCCCTCTCTTTCAGGGAGACAGGCTGGTCAGTAAGCTCTCTCCCCCCTCTCTTTCAGGGAGACAGGCTGGTCAGTAACCTCTCTCTCCCCCCTCTCTTTCAGGGAGACAGGCTGGTCAGTAAAGGAGAGCAGATCCAGCTGCAGGCTCCTCTGGACAAGATCAACCTGCACCTGAGAGCAGGAGCTGTGATCCCCACACAGGTACACACACACACCTACAGGTACACACACACACCTACAGGTACACACACACACCTACAGGTACACACACATACACACACACACACAGGTATATACATACAGGTACACACACATTCACACAGGTACACCTAACCTGGATATTGTCACCTCTACACATGACACCTGTGTGTGTGTGTGTGTGTGTGTGTGTGTGTACACAGAGGCCCAACAGCACGCTCTGGGTGAGCAGTGGTCAGCCCCTACACCTGCTGGTGTCCCTGCGTGAGGACGGCCAGGCTGAGGGGGAGCTGTTCTGGGACGACGGGGAGAGTCTGGACACCTGGGAGACTGGCCAGTACGCCCTCATTCTGTTCACTGTGGACCAGGTACACACACACACACAGCACGCCCTCATTCTGTTCACTGTGGTCCAGGTACACACACACACACAGTACACCCTCATTCTGTTCACCATGGACCAGGTACACACACTATTGAAACCCCCCCATCCTCCCTTGTGTTCTAGAACACGATGACATCCCAGGTGCTCCACAGCCATGAGGAGGCCACCTACATCACCATAGAGATGACATCCTTCTACGGGGTCAGGTCCAAGCCTACCCGGGTCACTGTCAACTCCCAGGACGCAGCCTTCTCCTACCGAGCCAATCAGGTGAGGCCGGGGTCAGGGGTCAAATAGTTGAATACCTTTTATTCACCTGGTAACCTGTTTCTCTCTCCTCCTAACCCTCTACCTATCTCTTTCTTGCTCCTCCTAACCCTCTACCTATCTCTCTCTTGCTCCTCCTAACCCTCTACCTATCTCTCTCTTGCTCCTCCTAACCCTCTATCTATCTCTCTCTCTTGCTCCTCCTAACCCTCTACCTATCTCTCTCTTGATCCTCCTAACCCTCTACCTATCTCTCTCTTGCTCCTCCTAACCCTCTACCTATCTCTCTCTCTTGCTCCTCCTAACCCTCTACCTATCTCTCTCTTGATCCTCCTAACCCTCTACCCATCTCTCTCTATTGCTCCTCCTAACCCTCTACCGTTCTCTCTCTTGCTCCTCCTAACCCTCTACCTCTCTCTGTCTCTCTCTTCGTCTCTAGGTGTTGACAGTATCAGATCTGGGTCTGAACCTCAGTCAGAACTTCACCATCAGCTGGTCCTAGCCTGCTTCTCCTCTCCACCATCCCTCCATGTCCCTCTCCTTCCTGCCCTGCCTCTGGGCTGAGTGGAGGGAGGGAGAGAGGACAGACTGAGATTAGGTCCACAGGGTCACAGGGCGGGGGGGGATCATCACTTAATCAGTGTTGCTACTGTTGCTGTGTGAATGTTGTTTACAACCTTGATTTGCACTATTGAAAATAACCCTGCACAGGAGACCCGACCAGGAATGTTCAAGCAGGGTGCCTTGGGAACCCTCAACTGTGTCTGGAGGTTCCAGGACACTTTTTGGAACCTTTAGAGAAGAGCATCTGTTCTAGAACCTTCTGGGCCCTACGAGCGGAGAGTTCTAGAACATCTGTGTACTGTGAATGTGTTCTGTATCTGCTGCCAAAGTTTTATGATTACTGAGATGTTGGGAGCGACATAGTATTTTACTTAGCTAGTAATTAATTTTAGAATGGTAGCTAGAATAGCTGGGAAAGGATTTTTGTGTTTATTTAGTTGTTAGTTGACATAATGCTGTTCCTTTGAGAGTTTTTAATGCTTTTTCAGAGCTGTTTTTTTTGTTTGTTTCTGAACTTTGAAATTCAAGTGTATGAGACTTCCAACTTGTTGAAGTAAAAAATAATTCACTGCTTTAGTTTTTGCTGCCATGATAAATTATGAAAGTTGAAGGAAAAAACTCTGAATGTTTATGCTTTCATTTCAAATTTCATATCAAGAAATCATGAATAAATTATATTCTTAATCTGATTGTTGAGCATTGTTATGGGTGTTGGGTGGGTAGGGTTCACCACCAGGGGGCAACAGCTCATTCAGCCAGGCTGGACTCGGTCTCTCTCTCTCTCTCTCTCTCTACTCTCTCTCTCTATCTCTCTCTCTCTACTCTCTCTCTATCTCTCTATCTCTCTCTCTACTCTCTCTCTACTCTCTATCTCTCTATCTCTCTATCTCTCTCTATCTCTCTCTCTCTCCCTCTCTCTCTCTACTCTCTCTATCTCTCCCTCTCTCTCTCTCTACTCTCTCTCTCTACTCTCTCTCTCTTCTCTCTCTCTCTACTCTCTCTATCTCTCTCTCTCTCTCTACTCTCTCTCTCTATCTCTCTCTCTCTACTCTCTCTCTCTACTCTATCTCTCTCTATCTCTCTATCTCTCTCTACTCTCTCTACTCTATCTCTCTCTATCTCTCTCTCTCTACTCTCTCTATCTCTCTATCTCTCTACTCTCTCTCTCTACTCTCTCTCTACTCTCTCTATCTCTCTCTCTATCTCTCTCTATCTCTCTCTATCTCTCTCTCCCTCTCTCTCTCTCTCTCTCTCTACTCTCTCTCTCTACTCTCTCTCTATCTCTCTCCCTCTCTCTACTCTCTCTCTCTACTCTCTCTCTCTCTATCTCTCTCTCTACTCTCTCTCTCTACTCTCTCTCTCTACTCTATCTCTCTACTCTCTCTATCTCTCTCTATCTCTCTCCCTCTCTCTCTCTCTCTCTCTCTCTACTCTCTCTCTACTCTCTCTCTCTATCTCTCTCCCTCTCTCTCTCCCTCTCTCTCTCTCTCACTCTACTCTCTCTCTCTCTCTCTCTCTCTACTCTCTCTCTCTCTATCTTTCTCTATCTCTCTCTCTCTATCTCTCTCTCTCTACTCTCTCTCTCTCTCTCTCTCTCTACTCTCTCTCTCTCTCTCTACTCTCTCTCTACTCTATCTCTCTCTCTCTATCTCTCTCTATCTCTCTCTATCTCTCTCTACTCTCTCTACTCTCTCTCTCTACTCTCTCTCTCTCTACATCTCTCTCTCTACTCTCTCTCTCTCTACTCTATCTCTCTACTCTATCTCTCTATCTCTCTCTATCTCTCTCTCTACTCTCTCTCTCTCTACTCTCTCTCTCTACTCTATCTCTCTCCCTCTCTCCCTCTCTCTATCTCTCTCTACTCTCTCTCTCTCTCTACTCTATCTCTCTCTCTACTCTCTCTCTATCTCTCTGTCTATCTCTATATCTCTCTATCTCTCTCTACTCTCTCTCTCTATCTCTCTCTCTCTACTCTCTCTCTACTCTATCTCTATCTCTCTCTCTATCTCTCTCTATCTCTCTCTCCCTCTCTCTCTCTCTACTCTCTCTCTCTATCTCTCTCTCTCTACTCTATCTCTCTCTATCTCTCTCTCTCTCTCTACTCTCTCTCTCTACTCTCTCTCTCTCTCTATCTCTCTCTCTCTGTCTCTCTATCTCTCTCTACTCTCTCTCTATCTCTCTCTCTCTCTCTACTCTCTCTCTCTACTCTCTCTCTCTCTATCTCTCTCTCTCTGTCTCTCTATCTCTCTCTCTACTCTCTCTCTCTGTCTCTCTCTCTCTCTACTCTCTCTCTCTCTCTGTCTCTGTCTCTCTCTCTACTCTCTCTCTCTCTCTCTCTCTCTACCTCTATCTCTCTCTACTCTCTCTCTCTGATACTACAACGACACACCATATATGTTCTCTGCAAACATCATCTCACTTGTTGACCCTTTTGTTTACTTGTGTTTATGCTTGACTCAGGAACCAGATAGTGATAATCCGCACCAAGGGTCCTATTCTCTCCCTCCTTCATTGTTACTGCAACTGTGTGTCCCTCACTCCCTCCGTGTTAGGGCTAGGTCTGCAGCACTGTGTCTCTCCCTCCTTGTTAGGGCTAGGTCTGCAGCACTGTGTCCCTCCCTCTCTCCCTCCGTGTTAGGGTTTGGTCTGCAGCACTGTGTCCCTCTCCCTCCCTCCGTGTTAGGGCTAGGTTTGCAGCACTGTGTCCCTCTCTCCCTCCGTGTTAGGGCTAGGTCTGCAGCACTGTGTCCCTCTCTCCCTCCGTGTAAGGGCTAGGTCTGCAGCACTGTGTCCCTCTCTCCCTCCGTGTTAGGGCTAGGTCTGCAGCACTGTGTCCCTCTCTCCCTCCGTGTAAGGGCTAGGTCTGCAGCACTGTGTCCCTCTCTCCCTCCGTGTTAGGGCTAGGTCTGCAGCACTGTGTCCCTCTCTCCCTCCGTGTTAGGGCTAGGTCTGCAGCACTGTGTCCCTCTCTCCCTCCGTGTTAGGGCTAGGTCTGCAGCACTGTGTCCCTCTCTCCCTCCGTGTAAGGGCTAGGTCTGCAGCACTGTGTCCCTCTCTCCCTCCCTCCGTGTAAGGGCTAGGTCTGCAGCACTGTGTCCCTCTCTCCCTCCGTGTAAGGGCTAGGTCTGCAGCACTGTGTCCCTCTCTCCCTCCGTGTTAGGGCTAGGTCTGCAGCACTGTGTCCCTCTCTCCCTCCGTGTTAGGGCTAGGTCTGCAGCACTGTGTCCGTCCCTCTCTCCCTCCGTGTTAGGGCTAGGTCTGCAGCACTGTGTCCCTCTCTCCCTCCGTGTTAGGGCTAGGTCTGCAGCACTGTGTCCCTCTCTCCCTCCGTGTAAGGGCTAGGTCTGCAGCACTGTGTCCCTCTCTCCCTCCGTGTAAGGGCTAGGTCTGCAGCACTGTGTCCCTCTCTCCCTCCGTGTAAGGGCTAGGTCTGCAGCACTGTGTCCCTCTCTCCCTCCGTGTTAGGGCTAGGTCTGCAGCACTGTGTCCCTCTCTCCCTCCGTGTTAGGGCTAGGTCTGCAGCACTGTGTCCCTCTCTCCCTCCGTGTAAGGGCTAGGTCTGCAGCACTGTGTCCCTCTCTCCCTCCGTGTTAGGGCTAGGTCTGCAGCACTGTGTCAGATAGGGAGCTCCCATGGCGTCTGAGCTGAGAGTTCTCGCTCTCTGTCGGCATCCCAGCTTTGTCCTTCTGCTTGCTCCCGGTTCCCCCCGCATGTCCGTCACAACAATCTTCTGTTTCAGCTGCTGTGCATGATTAAGTCTCCAACCCTGCTCCTGGAGAGCTCCCCTCCTGTAGGGTTACACTTCAACCCTGCTCCTGGAGAGATACCCCCTGTAGGGTTACACTCCAACCCTGCTCCTGGAGAGATAACCCCTGTAGGGTTACACTCAAACCCTGCTCCTGGAGAGATACCCTCCTGTAGGGTTACACTCCAACCCTGCTCCTGGAGAGATACCCTCCTGTAGGGTTACACTGCAACTGCAATTTAAATTAACCTTATTTGGTTTATCAACCAGCTACAGGGAAGTGCGATATTAGTCATGCACAAACCGAATCAAGCCAATCTAAGGTGGTGATTTAATCTCTCCACACACACTTACTGAACAAACAGTTTCGGGTGATATATATCAGGAACTGCCTGTAACTCTCCATCACACACACTGAGCTCTCTCACACACACACTGAGCTCTCTCTCTCACACACACCACCCTCTCCTTATCAGGACCTGACGTCATAAGTTCTGCCGCTCGTCCACTGATCCAACGCTGTGATTGGCTGGGCTAAACGCTGGCTTTGTTTTGATTGGCTCTCAGCAAACATTCACACACTAAAGACATCCAGATGGGCCCTTTCAGAAGGCACATATATCACTTCAGGAAGGAGAGGAGGCAGAGAGGGAGGGAGCATGTTGCTAACAGTGTCTCCTGTTAGATGCATTCTGATCTGCTGACTCAGGGCATTTCCTGTCTGGATTTCTAGAATTGCGTGTGTGCTATATGTGTGTGTGAGTGAGAGAGATAGAGAGAATGGGGTCTTAATGGGAATAGGAGGTTTGTGCAAGGTAGAATGTTGTGTGTGTTTGTGTTTCAGTTGTTTGGCACAAAAATGCTACTTGAAGTAGATATTGAGAAAGTCTAAACCCTTGAACAAAGTAGGGAGGGAAAGAGAGAGAAGGAGAGAGAGAGAGACAGAAATAAAGAGAGATTGATGCTTCATTTATCATCTTGCCAAGTGTGTTTTTGTGGAACACTGGAACAACTTCCTGTAAACTGTGGCATGTACATATTATCCCTCATTCTCTCTCTGTCTCTCTTTCTCTCATGTACATATTATCCCTCACTCTCTCTCTTTCTCTCATGCACATACTATTCCTCACTCTCTCTCTGTCTCTCTTTCTCTCATGCACATATTATCCCTCACTCTCTCTCTGTCTCTCTTTCTCTCATGTACATATTATCCCTCACTCTCTCTCTGTCTCTCTTTCTCTCATGCACATACTATTCCTCACTCTCTCTCTGTCTCTCTTTCTCTCATGCACATACTATTCCTCACTCTCTCTCTGTCTCTCTTTCTCTCATGCACATATTATCCCTCACTCTCTGTCTCTCTTTCTCTCATGCACATACTATTCCTCACTCCTTCTCTTTCCCTCTCTCTCTGCCTACAGTCTACCCCACACTCCTCTCCAGAGGAACTGTTTAAATGTCACCTTCATGTCCACAACCAGAGAGAAAGTTTCAGTTTTGGGTGTACTGTCTCTTTAAGAATCGACTTGGGTGAGCAGTGTCCTGTCTTACTCCAGAGAGTTAAACTGGGATAGTTCAAACGTTTTAGCCTTTCTTTCCCTGTTTTCTCCAACCCCTCTTTCCTCCTCTCCCACATAATTGTTCTTAAACAGGATCTAAATACAATAATGGCCAGGTATTAAGTGTCTGAGCAGACACACACTCTCAAACCCTCACACACAAACACAAACACACACACACAAACACACCCTGTGCAGGGCAGGACAGGACAGGTCCAGGTAGACACAGCTGGTTGGTCTTACCTATCTAGGCCACACCACCAGCAGTGTACTTTGAAGCATTGTACAATGCTCGCACACGCACACTACACACGCGCACTACACACACACACTACACACACACACTACACACTCACACTACACACTACACATGCAGGTGGCTCTAAGTCGTTGTCACTAAAGATCCCCTTCCTTTTTCTTTCTTCCGCTCTCTCTTTATAATCCTCTTTCTCCTTCCCTATTCTCTCTCTCTCTCTCTCTCTCTCTCTCTCTCTCTCTCTGTCTCCCTCTCTCTCTCTCTCTCTGTCTCTCTCTCTCCCCCCCTCCCCCTCCTGCTGCTGTATTCCAACCCACTCCTGGTGACCGACAGATCCTCCGACTCCACCCTGCTCCTACGTGACGACGGGAACCTTTTCAGGTGTCATGTCAGTTGGTTTGAAGTTCCGTAGTATCACGGCACACGCTCTCGGTAATACCTCTCGTTTTTTGTCTGACGTGACAGACGCGCCAAACGGAACAAACTAAACCTTTATTTCAACTCAGTCAAAAAGTTTTGAAAAGTTAGTTGCGGTGCCTTATTCGGTATATCCGCTGCTTTGACATTGTTCGTTCTGGTCGGTGTAAGTGTCGGAGCGGGATGTCGGCGGTTAAAGCGCTTCAGCAGTGGTGTAAGATTCAGTGCAACGGGTACAGGGATGTGTCTATTACGAACATGACCACCTCTTTCCGGGACGGGCTGGCGTTCTGCGCGCTCATCCACAAACACCGGCCAGACCTCATGTAAGTGACTCCACCGGTACGACCAAAACCAAGTGATTACCCAGCTCTGGAAATTCAATTCAAGATTTAACTTCAACCACATAGCTACGCTGAATCGCCATATGCTACTATTTCACCAAGTCCCATGCGTTATCGTAACATTTACTTGTTGTTGTTGACGTTTAGGTACTTCTTTGTTCTTATCCTCACGACGCTTACTGTTGTTAAACGTGTTTCCTTATAGAACACAGCACTCGGACGAAACCAGTGCCGTTCATTCCTACGTGGCAGTGGAAGTTCATAGTTTTTCAGTTCATTGTGCTCCACTGTGAAAGTTCAGCTCTTTATAAAACAAATATATGTTTAATGTCTGTTTAAATGGAAGTGATATTAATTCTAGTCACAGACCCCCCCCCCCCCCTCGGGGACTGGTAATCATGCCGTAATTTGCAGAAGATTACTTGACCTTCTCCCCAACAAATGTTTAAGGCTTGTAGTTCTGGTTCGAATGACGGAGATGCATCATTTAGTTGTGCTCCTGCAATGGCGATCAGACAGTCCCGGTTTGACCGTCGGACTCCAGATTTTTCTGATCACCGTTTTTACGACAATATCCACTCCGGTGACGGTAGACCGGTCGGATTAGTCAGCTATTATGTGACGTGATGTCATTGTTCGGGGAAAATGTTCTTTGTTTACGTTATGGTCGTGTTGTTGGCTAACTTGTTAGTAAAGGTCTTGACTCTCAACCTGGTGAAGAGATCTCTGACACCCCTGACATGGTCTGAGGTTTGGAAACGAGCTTAATGCCTGTGTTGTAAGTTTGTTTCAACACAGGAAAGATGACGCACGCACACACACACACACGTGGATATAAGTGTCATGTTTACCATCAGTGTTTTTGATGTAATCTCTCTCCATCTCCTTCTCTTCCTCTTTGTCCACCTTCATCCCACAGTAACTTTGATTCTCTCAAGAAGGACGATGTCTACGACAATAACAAACTGGTGAGTGAGAGAGAGGTAGTGTGTGTGTGTGAGAGAGAGGGGTAGTAAGTGAGTGTGTGAGTGTGAGAGAGAGGGGTAGTGTGTGAGTGTGAGAGAGAGGGGTAGTGTGTGAGTGTGAGAGAGAGGGGTAGTGTGTGAGTGTGAGAGAGAGGGGTAGTAAGTGAGTGTGAGAGAGAGGGGTAGTGTGTGAGTGTGAGAGAGAGGGGTAGTAAGTGAGTGTGAGAGAGAGGGGTAGTGTGTGAGTGTGAGAGAGAGGGGTAGTGTGTGAGTGTGAGAGAGAGGGGTAGTGTGTGTGTGAGAGAGAGGGGTAGTAAGTGAGTGTGTGAGTGTGAGAGAGAGGGGTAGTGTGTGAGTGTGAGAGAGAGGGGTAGTGTGTGAGTGTGTGAGTGTGTGAGTCTGAGAGAGAGGGGTAGTGTGTGAGTGTGAGAGAGAGGGGTAGTAAGTGAGTGTGTGAGTGTGAGAGAGAGGGGTAGTGTGTGAGTGTGAGAGAGAGGGGTAGTGTGTGAGTGTGAGAGAGAGGGGTAGTAAGTGAGTGTGTGAGTGTGAGAGAGAGGGGTAGTGTGTGAGTGTGAGAGAGAGGGGTAGTAAGTGAGTGTGTGAGTGTGAGAGAGAGGGGTAGTGTGTGAGTGTGAGAGAGAGGGGTAGTAAGTGAGTGTGAGTGAGAGAGAGGAGAGAGGGGTAGTAAGTGAGTGTGTGAGTGTGAGAGAGAGGGGTAGTAAGTGAGTGTGTGTGTGAGAGAGAGGAAAGAGGGGTAGTAAGTGAGTGTGTGAGTGTGAGAGAGACGGGTAGTGTGTGAGTGTGAGAGAGAGGGGTAGTGTGTGAGTGTGAGAGAGAGGGGTAGTGTGTGAGTGTGAGAGAGAGGGGTAGTAAGTGTGTGTGTGAGTGTGAGAGAGAGGGGTAGTGTGTGAGTGTGAGAGAGAGGGGTAGTGTGTGAGAGAGAGGGGTAGTAACTGTGAGTGTGAGAGAGAGGGTTAGTGTGTGAGTGTGAGAGAGAGGGGTAGTGTGTGAGTGTGAGAGAGAGGGGTAGTAAGTGAGTGTGTGTGTGAGAGAGAGGAGAGAGGGGTAGTAAGTGAGTGTGAGAGAGAGGGGTAGTGTGTGAGTGTGAGAGAGAGGGGTAGTAAGTGAGTGTGAGAGAGAGGGGTAGTGTGTGAGTGTGAGAGAGAGGGGTAGTGTGTGAGTGTGAGAGAGAGGGGTAGTAAGTGAGTGTGTGAGTGTGAGAGAGAGGGGTAGTGTGTGAGTGTGAGAGAGAGGAGTAGTGTGTGAGTGAGAGAGAGGGGTAGTGTGTGAGTGTGAGAGAGAGGGGTAGTAAGTGAGTGTGTGAGTGTGAGAGAGAGGGGTAGTGTGTGAGTGTGAGAGAGAGGGGTAGTAAGTGAGTGTGAGAGAGAGGGGTAGTGTGTGAGTGAGAGAGAGAGAGGGGTAGTGTGTGAGTGAGAGAGAGAGGGGTAGTGTGTGAGTGTGAGAGAGAGGGGTAGTAAGTGTGTGTCTTCTCAGACAGTCCCAGCCACCAGAACGTAATCATAATAATAATAATACATTTGATTTGGAGGCGCCTTTCAAGTCACCCATGGTCACCTCGGACAGGACTAAGTTCCACCAGAACTTAGTCCTCCATTCAGACTCATCCATCATGGCTGCCCTTCAACCAGACTGGACTGCTCTTTGTGCCTGTCCGAGTTTCCTCCAGAGCCACTCTAAAACAGGCAACTGGCCTCCATCGTGGCTCCAGCTGCTGCGTCCCACTGTGCTGTAGTAGGCTCAAACGGGCCCCGGCCTGCAGATCCAAAATAGCCTCAGACTGAAGCTGATGTTTTTCTTCTTTCTCACTGATAAGGAGGATTTCAGGGAGTTTCCAGCTTGATGACAGACCAGATGATCGCTGGAGCATGTCAACTTGCTCTCCCTCCTCCTCTCTCTCTTCTCCCTCCTCTCTCTCCTCTCCCTCCTCTTCTCTCTCCTCTCCCTCCTCTCTCTCCTCTCCCTCCTCTCTCTCCCCTCCCTCCTCTTCTCTCTCCTCTCCCTCCTCTTCTCTCTCTTCTCCCTCCTCTTCTCTCTCCCTCCTTCTCTCTCCTCTCCCTCCTCCTCTTTCCTCTCCCTCCTCTTCTCTCCTCCTCTCTCCTCTCTCTCCTCTCCCTCTTCTTCTCTCTCCTCTCCCTCCTCTTCTCTCTCTTCTCCCTCCTCTTCTCTCTCCCTCCTTCTCTCTCCTCTCCCTCCTCCTCTTTCCTCTCCCTCCTCTTCTCTCCTCCTCTCTCCTCTCCCTCCTCTTCTCTCTCTTCTCCCTCCTCTTCTCCCTCCTTCTCTCTCCTCTCCCTCCTCCTCTCTCCTCCTCTCTTTCCTCTCCCTCCTCTCTTTCCTCTCCCTCCTCCTCTCTTTCCTCTCCCTCCTCCTCTTTCTTCTCCCTCCTCCTCTCTTTCCTCTCCCTCCTCCTCTCTCTCCTCTCCTTCTTTCCTCTCCCTCCTCCTCTCTCCTCTCCCTCCTCCTCTCTCCTCTCCCTCCTCCTCTCTCCTCTCCCTCTTTCCTCTCTCTCCTCCTATTATCTTCTTCTAGCCAGACTAGGCCCAGTTCCTGTTGACAGACAGGTCTAGATATGGATGTAAACACACACACATGCACAGGCATAAACAGCAGTCAGAGACAGACACACACATACAACAATTCAGTTGTGTTGGGATTTTAGTGCCACAACATTCTTAACCGTGTACACTCACACAAACACAGGGACGTGCACAGACATTAGGAGGGGCTATTGCTCTAACACTAGTGATCAACATTATCTCCATGACTTCAAAAAGTCAAGTGAAAGGTTTTCCCTCTCCTTCACTTTCACCGGCGTGAAAATACAAACAATGGATGAACAACACAAAACTGGATGATATCGCAGTTGTATTGTATTTACCTTTGCTAATGATGGGCTTATGGTATTGATGCTTTACTTAGGCTCTCTCTCCAGAGGGGCAGATCATCAGGGCAAACGGCCTGTTGCCCGGGCAACAATACCCCATACCTGTGCACGTCCCTGCACACACACCCTGCTATTCCAGTCATGCGCTGAGAGGGAGACGACAGGAATGAAGAAAGGCCTGTCTCCCTCTCTGTCTCTCTCCCCCCTCTCTCCCTAGAAGCTGCAGACCTAGGCTTCCCAGAGTGTTTATGTTTGTACCTGGGTGTGTGTACAGTATAGACAATGTGGTGTGTCATGAGGGGAGGGAGAGAGGGGAGGGAGGGAGGGAGAGAGGGAGAGAGGGGAGGGAGGGAGGGAGGGAGGGAGGGAGGGAGAGAGGGAGACAGAACACATGAGCAAACGTTGTGTTGGTGCCTAAAATGTATTTCCTGTATTCCTGTTCTGTTTTCCTCCTCTACTCCTGTCCTCTCTTCCTGTCCTCCTCCTCTCCTCTCCTCCTCTTGTCTTCCTCTCCTCTTCCTGTCCTCCTCTCCTCCTCCTCCTCCTGTCCTCTCCTCTCCTCCATTTGTCTTCCTCTCCTCTTCCTGTCCTCCTCTCCTCTTGTTGCTCTCCTCCTCTTCCTCTCCTCCTGCCCTCCTCCTCTCCTCATGTTCCTCCTCCTGCCCTCCTCCTCCTCCTCTCCTCCTCCTGCCTCCTCCTCCTGATCCTCTCCTCCTCTCCTCCCCTCCTCCTGTGCAGGCGTTCAGTGTTGCTGAGGAGCAGCTTGGTATCCCTGCTCTGCTGGATGCGGAGGACATGCTGGCCCTCAGGGTCCCTGACCGCCTCAGTGTCCTCACATACGTCTCCCAGTACTACAACTACTTCCACGGCCGCTCTCCCAGTCAGTACACACACACACACACGCTATATACACACACACTATATACACACACACACTATATATACACAGACACTATATACCCACACACAAACTACATATATACACACACACACTAAATACACACACTTATATACACTTATACACTATATATTTATATTAGTGGTGGGCCATTATCGGCGTTAACGTGCTGCGTTAACGTGAGACTTATCGGGCGATTAAAAATATATCGCCGTTAATCTATTCTCTAAATTGGGTTGGGAGCTGGGTCTATATACTACGCCAGCTATGATGACTTTCACCTTGATATTTGAGCGTGGATGTATACCTAGCCGAATTGCACTGTAGGGGGCGAGAACGAGTCTTTGAACCAGTGTGTATGCCTTGTGTATCAAATTACCACATCAAACGTGACGTGCTAACATGAATACAGCTATGAAGCCGCAGGGTTTGCTTCAGGGAAAATTTATTTTTAAGAAGCTTCCCAATTTAAACCTCGACAAGACTAAGGTTGTTCGCACCTTGTGCGACGCGGAATTAGTTTACTGTAAGAGTTCTTCCAGTCTCAAATACCACCTACACGCAAAGCATCCCTTATCTAATGCAGAAGATGCCGGGCCAAACACTGATGTAGCGCAGGGGAAGAGTCGTTAAACTACTATGTTTGAGTGCAACTGAGGCAAGCCCGTCAGCACAGCTCTATCAGCCAAGCTAACTAATCTCCTCGCTCACCTGGCTTGAGAAACCCGTTCTCAAACACTTACTTTTAGTCATTATTTAGGTAGCACACATATTCTGAATGCCTTCGGCGGAATTCAAATGAGACATTTTAATCTAGATTAATATAGATTAATTCCAAGATTACAGTGAGATTAATCTAGATTTAAAAAACGTATCTATGCCCACCACTAATATATACACACACACACACAATATACACACAACACACCATACACACTATATATATATATGCACACACATACACACACACACACACATATATATATACACTATATACATATACACACGCACACACACAGATATACACCATACACACACACACACACTCATATACACCATATGTGTGTGTGTACTGACTGTGTGTGTGTGTACTGACTGTGTGTGTGTAGTTGGAGGTTTGGCAGGAGTGAAACGCCCAGCAGAGGAGTCTACAGAACAGTCCTCTGGGAAGAAGAATCAGCCAATAACAGCCAAGGCCTACCCTGGCTCCTCCCCCTACCAGCCTCCCCCCTCTCCCTCCCACCTCAGACCCTCCCCCAAACAAGGCCGCTTTGCTGCACAGGTAAGTCTCCCCCATCCTCCCCTCCTCTTTCTCTCTTCCCCTCCTCTCTCACCCTCCCTCACCCCTTGGAGAGAAGTTGCTGCAATCACCAGATTTTTTAAGCAAAACAACATCCCTCCCTCCCTCCAGAAGGAGGGTGTGTCGGAGCCCAGGCTGGCTGGGACCCTCAGTAACAAGTGTGTGAGCTGTCAGAAGCACGTCCACCTGGTCCAGCGCCACCTGGTGGACGGGAGGCTGTACCACAGGAACTGTGCCAAGTAAGAAGGGGGGAGAGGGAGAGAGGGAGGAGGGAGAGGGTTGGCTGGCTGGCTGGCAGACTGGTGGGCAGATCATGATATAATCCCTAGCACCCCATGTTCCAGAGTTCTTTCTCCTCTCCATCCCAGCTGCTCTCATGTGTTCTCCAGGTGTGCAGAGTGTTCCACTACCTTGCTGTCAGGGGCGACCACAGCCGGGTCAGAACCAGGATCCTTCATCTGCTCCGCCCACCAGCGTGGGGCTCCGCCCCTCCAGGAGCGCCACGACAACACGCCCGTGGTGCCATGGAGACGCATCAACCCCAGGCATACAGCCGGCCTCACCCCTACCCCGGCATCTACCCCGGCCTCCAAACTGGGCCCCAGTTGGCTAACGTATCGACCTGCGGCTCCTACCCCAGCCTCTACCTTGTCCTCTATCACAACCTCTACCACTCCCTCAGCCTCAACTCAGGCCTCTACCCCAGCCTCCAAACCAGGCCCCAGCTGGCTGACCTCCAGGACTGAAAAACCCAGCACCCCCCACTCATCCCTGTCCTCACTGCCCACACCGAAGCTCTCCTCCATGGGCTCCTCCGGCACCTCCACCCCCTCTAGCCTCTCCACCCCCTCTAGCCTCTCCAACCCCTCCAGCCTCTCCACCCCCTCTAGCCTCTCCACCCCCTCTAGCCTCTCCACCCCCTCTAGCCTCTCCACCCCCTCTAGCCTCTCCACCCCCTCTAGCCTCTCCACCCCCTCTAGCCTCTCCAACCCCTCCAGCCTTTCCAGCCTCAGACCTGTGGCCACGCCCCGGACCTCCAGCAGCAGCAAGACCCAGCAGGCCCGGGCTCACTTCTTCCAGAGTGACACCACGACCGGACTAGAGAACCAGAGCCAGAACCAGGCCAGGGACCAGAACCAGGTCATGGCCCCAGCCCGGAGCCTGGCTGTGGGGGGCCAGGAGGAGGGAGCGGGGCCTGGAGGGAGTGAGAGGGGAGGCAGGGGGGTGAGTGTGGTAGTGAACCTGAAGGGGGGGTTGGGAGGGGGCAAGAAGGTACTCGGTGGGGCAAGTACAGGAGGGGGCCAGGAAGTTACTTTGGGTGAGGGAGTGACTAAGATTGGGGGAGGGGCTAAGGTAGGGGAGGTGGTTGGGGGAGGGGCTAAGGTAGGGGAGGTGATGATGTTGCCCAGAGAAGAGAACAGCAAGAAAGAGGCAGCAGCTTTTCTCTCCAAGAAAATAATAACAACATCAACCGAAGTCAACAACAACACCAAACCAGCCTGGACGACTGTGGCTCTGAAGATGACTGACAACAGGTGGGACACAATCACACACAGATTTGAAAGGTTAAGAGATTATTTTCAAAAAGAAATTTCGAAAGGTTGAAAAAATATTCTCAGTACTGCAGCCTCAAACTGCAGCCTCTCAATACTGCAGCCCTTCAGTTCTGCAGCCTTTCAGTTCTGCAGCCTCTCACTACTGCATCCTACTCCATTTTTCAAGTTGTCAAGGCAGAAAAAAAGTTTCAAAGGTTGAAAAAGTCTTCTCAGTACTGCAGCCTTTCAGTACTGCAGTTTCTCAGTTTCTCCCTCCTCAGACCTGCAGATATGGTGACCCCTAAGAAAGAGACAGATGGTGGGAAGAAAGGAAGAGTGAAGCTAAAAGCCGACCCCTCCATCCTGGCCGACCTAGGAACCACCTTTGACCCCCCCACCCCCAGCAGCCGCACTGCATTGTGGGGGAAGACTCCAGACAAAGGATCCCCCAAACCAGTCACCACTCCAGGTGTGTGTGTGTATACAACGTGTGTGTATATACAACGTGTGTGTCTGTGTGCGTATATACAGCGTGTGTGTATATACAATGTGTGTGTTTGTATATATACGACGTGTGTGTTTCCAACAGTAGCAGACAGCAGCAGCTCTCCAGCAGACTGGAGGTCAAAGCTCAAACCCGTCTCCAAGGAGACCAAGTAAGACTCTGTTCTCCCCCTCCTCTATACTTCTTCTCCTCCTCTTCCTCCTCTTCCTCCTCTATACTCTCTTCTCCTCCTCTACACTCTCTTCTCCTCCTCTATACTCTCTTCTCCTTCTCTACACTCTCTTCTCCTCCTCTATACTCTCTTTTTCTCCTCTATACTCTCTTCTCCTCCTCTTACTCCTCTATACTCTCTTCTGCTCCTCTATACTCTCTTCTCCTCTTCCTCTCTCTTCCTCCTCTTCCTCCTCTTCATCCTCTTTTTCCTCCTCCTCTTCATCCTCCTCTTCCTCCTCTTCTTCTTCTTCCTCCTCCTCTTCATCCTCCTCCTCTTCATCCTCTTCCTCCTCTTCCTCCTTTTCATCCTCCTCCTCCTCTTCTTCTTCCTCCTGTTCTTCCTGTAGTCAGCACAATGTCTCATTCTTGATATCAGCTGCTGATCCTAGAAGGGACACATTAAGTCATAACTTTGCATTTGAATTGGTCTTCATACCTGCCACTCAAAAACGCTCTGTCCTGATTGGCTGTTTTCAGGGGGCCAGCCCCTCCATTTCTGCCATGCCCACACCCGGGCAAAGAGGTGTCGCGTTTAAAGCTGTCCCAAGTGTAACCACACCAGCCCAGGGTTCCCTTCCTGGTGACCAGCTACAGTAGAAACCAAAGTAAAGACCAAAGTAGAGACAGGGAGACAGGTGAGAGAGAGACTGAGGAGAGAGACTGAGAGCAGCCTCAATGATGTCTGTTCCCTCACTTTGGCTTTCTCTGTTCTCTCTCTTTATTTTCTCTCTCCCTCTGACCCACCCTCCTCTCCAGGACCAAAGACTCCCCCTCTCTCCTCCCAGACAGGAAGGCTGAGGCCCCCTCCAGGCCCTGGGCAGCAAGTACACGAAACTCACAGGCTTCAGGGCCTACCAGCCCTGGGACCCAGGGTAAACACACACACACACACGTGTATATATATATATATATATATATTAGAGCTGTCAAACGATTAAAATATTTAATCGCGAATAATCGCATTAATGTCATAGTTAACTCGCGATTAATCTCAATTAATCGCACATTTGTATCTATTTTAAATGTTCCTTGATTTCTTTTTCATCCATTCTTTTTTCAAATTGTAATGCTCTTATCGACATGGAAAAGTGGTTTGGATTGCTTCGTGCAAATGTTTTTTTTTTAATTGAAAACAACATTGCAATCGCCTGGCTTTGACGAGCAGGCGGAGAATTCGCATCAGCTGTGTGCTTGGCTGTGTGCCATCAAAATTATATTTTCGACTCCACGACGTGCTGCGATGATAGCTCATTCCCTCCGGCTCAGTTCACAACGACAGAACACACTGATCACTTTGGTCTTGTCAATGGAACCATTTGGCAACCTTTTAAAAGTAAACTTTCCATTCAGAATCTTATTGGCATCCATTTCGGCGTCTGGCGCTGGCAATCAACTCAAAACATAACGTTAGCCTACTACCAGAGAATGTCTAATATCCGTAAACGGGCTCTGCTACGACTGTTTAGCCGGCTCGCAAGCCCAAACATGTGGGTGTGGCGTGCCTGTTGTTTTGTTTCCGGTCTAGCTAGATCCGGTGTGGTATTGTAGTTTTTCTATTGTCAGTGGTTGTTGCAACAGAATGTGAAAAAAAACTACAAAGTTTGCTAGGTCAAAAAGAGCCGGACCATTCAAATATGGGAAATAAAATTCCCATGGTTCCCGCCTTAATAACTTTGCCGTCCAATCACCGATTTTATTTCTGAAAACTGCCAGATACTCATGACAACTTAAGCTCAAAGCACATATCATTGGTTAAGGGGTTTATGGGAGGGGGAAATAAATGTATCGTCTGCAACGGCAGCCATTGTTTTCCGAGGCGGAGCCAGAGCGGAGACCATGGGAGATTGCCTACAGTGTTAGATTTACAGCTTCGAATTGAAATCGGAGACGATATTATGAGTAAAGACAAGTTCCTTGATATGTGTTGTCAATATTGTCAATTAAAAGTCTCAACTTTTTACTTACGAAGAATTTGTTTGTGGGAGTGACGCAAGTTTTTTCAGGAAAGAATGACGTGTCCGGCTTGGCGGTTTGTGACAGGCAGCTATGACGGTAGTAGCACTGTTTACCTTCGATTTGAGCAGATTTATAAAAAAACTTGGAAAAACAACATTACCTAGCTAGATTATGTACACTGTAAGCTAAATGTACATGCCTTGTTTGGCCAATTCGGTCGATTGTGGAAGAATCTCGAACGTATTTTAGTTATCGAGAGGAGTATCCAGCCATAGCGCTAGCTACTTTTGGGACAGGATAATTCCGGTTTCCCCTGTCTCCACTAGTCACTAAAATGGTCATAACTTTTAATCAAAATATGGTATTTCTAATCTGTCTTCTGTTCTACATTGCCCACAGACCTGTGGATATTCCACCTACTCAAAGTATTTCTCTATCTTGTAATTAAAGTGGTTAAAAATTCATTTGTCTGATGAGGTATGGTGGATGGAGAAGTTTTTGTAAAGAATGGCTGCCTGAAACCACTTTGATAAAATATGATTTGCCTCAAGTGATCATATATTTATTGACATGATAAAAATCCCCTAGTTCTCTTCTTCAAGATGGTATAAACGGTTAAGGTGTATGATTTAATATGAAAATTCATAAAATATTAATATGAATATCATATTTCAACAGCTTATGGAATGTTCGGAATGTTGTCTCAGGCAGTAAAGGGTTTTAATCGCGCGATAAAAAAAATTATGCCGTTAATTTGGGTTTGCATTAACGCCGTTAATAACGCGTTAAACTGACAGCACTAATATATATATATTAGTGGTGGGCATAGATACAAAAAAAAAAATCTAGATGAATCTCACTGTAATCTTGGCGTTAATCTAGATTAAAATGGCTCATTTTAATTCCGCCGAAGGCATTCAGAATATGTGTGCTACCCAAATAATGACTGAAAGTCAGTCTTTGAGAAAGGGTTTCTCAAGCCAGGTGGCACATTAGACCAGGGGCTCATCTCTTGTTTCCAAAATGCATCACAAACTGATTGAGAAAGCTGTTCTACTATGATAATTGGTGATTAAAATAAATTATGTTCAATAAGATGTACTTGTGTTTATTAACTGTTTATTAGATTAGTTAGTTTGGCTGATAGAGCTATGCTGACGGGCTTGCCTCGGTTGCACTCAAACATGGTAGTTTGACGACGACTCTTCCCCTGCGCTACATCAGTGCTTGGCCCGGCATCTTCCGCATTAGTTAAGGGAAGCTTTGCGTTTAGGTGGTATTTGAGACTGGAAGAACTCCTACAGTAAACTAATTACGCATCGCACAAGGTGCAAACAACCTTAGTCTTGTCGAGGTTTCCATTGGGAAGCTTCTTAAAAATACATTTTCCCTGAAGCAAATCAGGCGGCTTCATAGCTGCATCCATGTTAGCACGTCACGTTTGATGTGGTAATTTCATACACAAGGCATACACACTGGTTCGAAGACTCGTTCTCGCCCCCTACAGTGCAATTCGGCTAGGTATAAATCCTCGCTAAAATATCAAGGTGAAAGTCATCATAGCTGGCGTAGTATAGACCCCGCTCCCAACCCAACTTTGAGAATAGATTAACGGCGATATTTCTTTCATTGTGAGATAAGAGTCTCATGTTAGCGCAGCACGTTAACGCCGATAACGGCCCACCACTAATTTAAATACAATTGAAATAATCAGCACTTCTTCTCTCCCCCTACCTCTCTACTTCTCTACCCTCCCTCTCTTCTTCTCTCCCCCTCCCTCTCTTCTAAGGTGTCCTGAATGGAAAGAGCTCCAGTGACCTGGAGAGCAGGCCAGCTGTGGTCAGTATGTTAGTGTGTGTGTGTGCGTGTGTGTTACGTTATATAGAACAATGAAGCTGTTACATTAATGTCAATAAGAAGAATACATGTATCAATATTCCTTCATTTCTTGTGTGTGTGCAGGCTAAGCCAGACTACATCCCGAAGCAGCAGATTCTGAGTGAGCTGGAGGAGATTGAGACCAGCCTGAATGACCTGGAGACACGAGGAGTGCTGCTGGAGACCCAGCTACGCCACTCTGAAGAGGGTACGACACACACCTGAACACACACCTGGACACACCTGCACAAACACACACACACCTATACACACCTGGACAGTGGACACACCTGCACAAAAACACAAACATGCACACACACACCTATACACACGCACACCAGAACATACACTTGCACACACACACACACCTGAACACACACACACACCTGAACACACACACACCTGCACACACACACCTGCACACACACTTGAACACACACCTGCACACACACACCTGCACACACACTTGAACACACACCTGCACACACACTTGAACACACACCTGCACACACACTTGAACACACACCTGCACACACACACCTGCACACACACACACAACTAGAGGAGAGAGAACATCTTTGAGAGAAACGGAGGAAGGAAATGCAACGTTTGAATCTGTCATGACCTTGATAAGTGTGTCACTATTAAAGCCTAATGTGTGTATGCCTGTGTGTGTGTGTGTGTGTGTGGCAGAGGGAGAGGAGGACTCTGTGATGGATGAGCTGATGATAGACTGGTTCAACCTCATCAGGAACAAACAGGTGGCCATGAGGAGGGAGTCAGAGCTGGTGTACATGTGAGCACACCTGCACACACACACACACACACACACACACACACACACACCTGCACACACACACACACACACACACACACCCACACACACACACACACCCACACACACACACACACATGTACTTTAAAACTACTATCGAGTGACCGTCTGTCTGTGTGTGTGTGTGCGTGTGTGCATGTGTGTCTGTGTCTGTGTGTGTGCGCGCAGCGCTAGGAGCCAGGACCTGGAGGAGGAGCAGCCCAGTGTGGAGCAGGAGCTGAGGAGACTGATGGACAAACCTGGTGAGGCACAGTGTGTGTGTCTCTGTGTGTCTGTGACTGGATGAGTGAGTGTGTCTGTGTGTGTGTGTATCAGAAAATAAATGGGTTTAGGGCAGTGTGTGTTTTATAAGACGCGTGTGTTTTATAAGACGTGTGTGTGTGTGTGCGCAGACCATCTGAAGACCAAGTGGGATCGGAGGAGAGAGGAGGAGCTTATGGTGAAACTAGTAGAGATTGTCAACGACAGGAACGCCATCATAGACGGCCTGGATGATGACAGAATCAGGTGTGTGTCTGTAGCCAGTTAGGTCTGTCAGGATGCGTGTGTGTGGCCAGTTAGGTCTGTCAGTGTGTGTGTGTGTGTGTAACCAGTTATGTCTGTCAGTATGTGTGTGTAACCAGTTAGGTCTTTGTGTGTGTGTGTGTGAGAGAGAGAGAATTGTCATGTTCTGTGTTCTTCTCAGGGAGGAAGAGGAGGATCAACAGCTAGACATAATGATGAAGAACCTGGGTGAGTTAACTTCCTGTTCTAACCTGCCCAGGTTCTAACCTGCTAAGGTTCTAACCTGCAGGGGTTCTAACCTGCTGAGGTTCTAACATTCTATCTGTTCTGTTCTGTGGTTCTGACTCTCTTTTTTTCCATTTATATAATTCACTGCATAGCAACCAAAACGATCTAAACATTCCTTCATTATCTAAACCTTTTATCATAAAACTTTTCACATTATGAAGATGAAGATATGATATTTTTATGTTTATACTACTTTTTAGTACCTTTTCCTTGAGGCCGTGTGTGTGTTGTAGTGTTTTTAGATGTGTTCTCCTCATCACTAATGGGTAACCTCCATATCACCACTTCCCTTCAGAATCATAGTAGTGAAATGGAACTGACCCCTACCCCTATCTCACTTCACCTGCATCTGCACACACACACACACACACACACTCAGGAATACACACACTCAGGAATACACACATTCAGGAATACACACACTCAGGAATACACACTCTCGGTTATCTAGAACTTTGCTGGGAGAAGTTAAGCAAAAATCCTTTCACCTCCGTTCACCTCTCCTCTCATCACAATCTGCACAATGACACCCTGCACATTGCAATTTGCACTATTGTATCGTTTGCACTATCTGTATTTTTAGGTTAAATTGTAAATTAGGGCTACTTATATTTTATTTTTTATTCCCCTTAGTATTAGCTAGACCCCCCTTAGTATTAGCTAGACTTTGCTCCTTTTGTATAGTTAGTCCACATATTTAAGTTCCAATGTTCCTATATGTTTAATGTATGCACCTTCCTGCCAAAGTGAATTCCTTGTTTGTGCAAACATTCATGGCAAATACATTTACATTTAGTCATTTAGCAAACGCTCTTATCCAGAGCGACTTACAGTAAGTACAGGGACATTCCCCCCGAGGCAAGTAGGGTGAAGTGCCTTGCCCAAGGACACAACGTCATTTGGCATGGCAGGGAATCGATCCAGCAACCTTCTGATTACTAGCCCGACTCCCTCACCGCTCAGCCATCTGACTCCCCTCTCCTGAAATAAAATACTTCTGATTCTGATTCTCCTCCACTCACCTCTCCTCTCCTCCTCTCCTCCTCCACTCACCTCTCTCCTCCTCCACTCACCTCTCCTCTCCTCCTCTCCTCCTCCACTCACCTCTCCTCTCCTCTTCTCCTCCTCCACTCACCTCTCCTCTCCTCCTCTCCTCCTCCCCTCTCCTCTCCTCTCCTCCACTCACCTCTCCTCCTCTCCTCCTCCACTCTCCTCTCCTCCACTCACCTCTCCTCTTCTCCTCCACTCACCTCTCCTCTCCACTGCTAATGGGTCAGAAAGGAGTTAGTGTGTGTGAGAGAGAATCTTAGTTGAGATATAATACTTGTTTCTTTCTCTCTTAGATGTAAAGAAAGACAAGACTAAAAAGAAGAAGCTGGGCTTGTTCAGCTGGGGCAAGAAGGAGAGCTGAAGCACACACACACCAACACACACACACACCTCAACACACACACACCTCAACACACACACACATCAACACTCACACATCAACACGCACACATCAACACACACACATCAACACGCACACACATCAACACACACACACACATCAACACACACACACACCTCAACACACACACACCTCAACACACACACACATCAACACACACACACAGATCCAACCACTCACAAAAATCAACACACACACACACCTCAACACACACACACCTCAACACACACACACCTCAACACACACACACATCAACACACACACACAGATCCAACCACTCACAAAAATATTGCTGCTTTTTAAAATGTTGTTGGCTAATCATGTAGTGTGTGTGTCTGGTTTATAGTTGACCTGGTGTTATTAAAAAGTAGAAGCGCTTCGTAATGAGTTAGTTAGAAACACACAGTTTTAATTTGATTTTAACGAGATTGACAGGTTATTTTACGGTTTCTTAACTCTTAATTTTCCATGTGAATTTTATAAATGATTTTAGCGTAATGACTACCCAATGATGAGTGGATGGATGGATGAGTCTGTGTAAATATACCTGCTCTTACTCGTTTTTTTTCTTCAATAAATTCCTACATGGTCGAATCGATACTGATTGTTGAAATATTTGACTGGTTGATCGTGTGTGTGTGTGTGTGTGAGCATGTCTGTACATGTACCTCTCTGCTCTAGCCAGCAGGGGGCAGCATTCACAAGCCCTGCAACAACCAGTCACTCTCATCCCACCTGCTCCATCTTTGCTTCTCCTGTTAAACCCTTTTTAACTTGATAGGACAGTTGGAGGGAGACACAGGAGAGAGACATGGGGCAAGATGTGCAGGAAATTGCCTGGGCCGGATTCAAACCCGAGCACCCCAAATAGGCCATAGCCTCTCTTTCTGTCTGTCTCTTTAGGTCTCTGAATCTCGTCTGACACGCTCGCACACTCACACACTCACACACACACACACACACACAGATGTTCTCCAATTCTCAATTCCAGAGTTGTCCTTCTTTGTTTAGTCAGTGTTGACATTTTAAGCTGTGAAATTTGGTTCCAGCCAATGTGTGTCTTGTCTTTCTTCTGCCTGTGTGTCGCACACACACACACACAAACTGAGAGTCACCGTTGTCATGTGTGACAACATTGTGACAACATTGGTTGATTCTCTTCTCTAAGCTGTCGTGGTTTCGTGTATAAACCCTTCATGTTACTCGACCACTGAAGTGTGAGTGAGAAAGAGGGAGGCAGGCAACACTGGAGATACTGCAGGCTTCTGACAAGCTTGGTGTGTGTTTGTGTTCAAATGAATCATTCACTCTCACACACACACACACATACACACACACACATCTTTCATCTTCTAGAC
>NC_061078.1:1028465-1033465 GCF_021917145.1 Hypomesus transpacificus
TCTCTCCCTCCTTCTCTCTCTCTCTCTCTCTCTCTCTCTCTCTCTCTCTCTCTATTACAGACATATACACACACATAAATTCAATTAACACATTCTCATTCTGGCCTGTTGTCGTGGTGATACAGCCATTGCTACGGCGACGGCCTGTTAAACCAGATGGATTCGAACACTTCATTATTAAATTATGGATATTGTTAGAAGAGTGTGTGTCTGTCATAAGCATGTGTATGAGAGAGAGAGAGAGAGAGAGAGAGGGAGAGAGAGAGAGACATGACTGTGTGTGCAAAGTGTTATTCAATTATGAATATTCTAATGAGTCAGACAGGAGTGGTGATGATTGGCTGGCAGCCAGTGCTCATTAGCATATGGGTGATGAAGGGCAAAAAGGGCGTGTCCAAGGGTACCATGGCAACCACAGGTGGATTTGTCTTAATTAGAATCTCGGAGCAAGGTAAACCACCCCGTTGGGGCTACACACACATATACACACACACACACACACGTATACAAACACACACGTATGCACACACACACAAACGTATACAGCAGCAGTCACCCAAGCAGAGAGGGGGGGGCCTGAGTACTCAGAACAATTAGCTTCTATATGGTCCTCTCTCTCTCTTTATCTCTCTCTCTTTATCTCTCTCTCATTATCTCTCTCTTTATCTCTCTCTCTTTATCTCTCTCTCATTATCTCTCTCTCATTATCTCTCTCTTTATCTCTCTCTCATTATCTCTCTCTCATTATCTCTCTCTCATTATCTCTCTCTTTATCTCTCTCTAATTATCTCTCTCTCATTATCTCTCTCTTTATCTCTCTCTTTATCTCTCTCTATCTATCTTTATCTCTCTATAACTCCCTCTTCCTCTCTGTCTCTTTCTGTCTCCTGTCTCTCTTTCTCTTTTCTCTCTCTCTCCCTCTCTCCCTCTCTCTCTCTCTCTCCCTCCCTCCCTCTCTCCACTTCCTTCACTCCCTCCCTCTCTCTCCCCCTTTTGCTCCCTCCCTCCCTCTCTCCCCTCTCTCTCCTTCTTACAGACAGAGACATCTGTGCGTGGAGTGTTCTGCATATGTTGATATTCAGTGTTAGTTAGTGAATCTGTTCTTCCTGATAGCCACGTAGCACGCTAGCCAACAACCAGCATTCACAGCTAGCAAGCTAACACCCACTCACAGCTAGCGTTAGCATTCACACATAGTTGACACCCTGGCTTCCAGGTGTCTCTTATCATTTAAAACCTGGTGTGAGTGTGAGTGTGTGTGTCTGTTGCTTTGCTCATGGGAAAGGAAAGAGCAAGAAAAACACCATTATCAGTTTCACAGTCATCTGTGTTTTGGGAACCAGAAATAAAAGTGTGTTTGAGAGGAGTTATATCTGCCGTTATCCACCAGTTTACACGTGCACACATACACACATACAAATTGCATGTCCACATGTGAAAATAAACAAAGTTGGGGGAGGGGGGGTGGTAATTATGTAGTATCTCCTGCACACAGAGTGTCACACACACTCACACCCCTGGATCATCACACGCTCAGAGTCTGACAATTCTAATGGCAAGATTTGCACACACACACACACGTTACATTTACATTTATTCATTTAGCAGATGCTTTTATCCAAAGTGACTTCCAAGAGAGAGCTTTACAAAGTGCATAGGTCACTGATAATAACAACAAGATAGCCCCAAAGGATTGCGGGTAGCCAAAACATGAAGTACACATTGTGAACAACCAAAAAATAAGTGCCAAAGGGAAGAACCATAAGAGCATGTAGTTAACATTTACATTTACATTTATGCATTTAGTAGACGCTTTTATCCAAAGCGATTTCCAAGAGAGAGCTTACAAAAGAGCATAGGTCACTGATCATAACAACGAGGTAGTCCCAAACATTGCAAGTAGCCAAAACATGAAGCATATATTGTGAAAAAACTAAACAAGTGCCAAAGGGAAGACCCATAAGAGCATGCAGTTATACAAGTTACAAATTAAAACAACATGAATCACAAAAAGTGCAGGACTGTACCTGTAGAAGAACATTCAACAGTAAAATATTTCACAGCGAGTACAAGACTTAGAGCTAAGCAAGTTACAGTGTGTGTGTGTGTGTGTGTGTGTGTGAAAATGAGACGTGGGCAGTAAGTGATTGGCCTCCTGCTGCTGGACGAATCACACGCAACCGTTTAATCACTAATGATGCTCCTTAATTAACACAGCCTTAATTGGTGAGGGCCGGCCTATCAGCCTTCCTGCTCCACTGCTTGATTTGCATAATTACAACGCAGTGCATTGTGGGGGAGTAGCCTCCTGGTGGTGGGTGTGTCCAGGGCGACAGGGCCAGGTGGAGAACAGAATGGGGTGTGTGTGTGTGTCTCTGTGTCTGTGTGTGTGTGTGTGAGTGTTTGTGTGTGTGTGATTGTCTGGGTGTGTCTGTGTGTGTGTGTTTGTCATCCTAACACACAACCACAGACTCCAATTAACCTTGAAGAACTGAACTATTCCTGTTTTCTGCATGTGAGTGAGAGAGAGAGAGAGAGAGAGAGAGATAGCGAGAGAGAGAGAGAGAGAGAGAGAGAGAGAGAGAGAGAGTGAGGAGGGAGAGAGAGAGAGAGAGAGAGAGAGAGAGAGAGAGAGAGGGGATAGAGAGACAGTGGTATATCTGTATGTACCCAGGGTGGAACAAGCCTTCTGAGTATCTCAGCTGTGAGGGGCACCTGCTACTTCCTGCCAACCTTCATCAAATTGACCACAGAGTCACCGTGCGTGCCAAGCCCAAACACACCCCCTCCTCCCGGCACATACTGAGCGCTACCGCAGGAACAACAAAAAAATCCTCTCGACAACCACTGTGTGTTACGTCCAAATATGCCCCCCTGCCAAAACTAAAGTCCTGCTGTGTGTCTTAACAAGCCCCCAACATCGTCCATGTGTCACATCTTAATACGCCCCCTGCTGCCAGGAGCCTAGGATGTGTTATGTATAAATGTGTCCCCACTCCTTAAAAAAAGAGCTCATGTCTTCACGTCTCTCTCTCTCTCCCTCGCTTTTCCTGTCTCTCCCTCTTTCTCTCTCTCTCTCTCTCTCTCTCTCTCTCTCTCTCTCTCTCTCTCCCTTTCTTTCCCTCTCCCATCCCCTCTCTCTCTGTCTACGCTCCAGTCTGTTGTTACTTCAGCCCCTAGCATGAGTGAGACATCTTCATTCTTATGTCACCGTGTTAATTACACACACACACACACACTGCGTCTCTTATGTCACTGTGTTAACTATACACACACAGTGTCTCTGATGTCAGTGTATTAATTAGCTGTGTTAATGAGTTACAGACTGAAATTAAATTAACACACTATTAGCCAGAGACAGGGAGAATGAGCTTCCATCTCACCAAACCCTTTCTGAGGCGTACACACACACATACACACACACACACACACGTATGCACGCATACACGCACACAATCAAATGACACACATCCCCCCAAGCTGATGTAATTAACTGAGCTAATTACAGGAGCCAGCACTTTCTCCTTTCTCCTCTCTCTCTCTCCTCCTATCATTCTCTCCCTCTCCTTCTCTCCCTCTCCCTCTCCTCTCTCCTCCTTTATCCAAGATGGCGTCCACCGAAGGCCAGTTGCCATGCTCCAGGGTGCCCGCTGCTGTAAGGTTCTGCCACTACTCTCCTGATATGATCCAAGATGCCCACTGAGAGGGGAGGGGACTGAAGGAAGGTGGAACTTGATACACACACACACTCACACATAAACATACACACACACTCACACATAAACATACACACTCACACATAAACATACACACACTAAAACCAACACACACAGGTGGCCACTTCTCCTCTCACCCCTCCTCTCACCCCTCCTCTCTCCCCTCCTCTCTCCCCTCTCTCCCCTCCTCTCTCCCCTCCTCTCTCCCCTCCTCTCTCCCCTCCTCTCTCCCCTCCTCTCACCCCTCCTCTCTCCCCTCCTCTATCCCCCCCCCCCCCTCTCCCCTCCTCTCTCCCCTCCTCTCACCCCTCCTTTCTTCCCTCCTCTCTCCCCTCCTCTCTCCCCTCCTCTCTCCCTCCTCTCTCCCTCCTCTCTCCTCTCCTCTCTCCCCTCCTCTCACCCCTCCTCTCACCCCTCCTCTCCTCTCTCCTCTCCTCTCTCCCCTCCTCTCTCCTTTCCTCTCTCCCCTCCTCTCACCCCTCCTCTCTCCCCTCCTCTCTCCCCTCCTCTCACCCCTCCTCTCTCCCCTCCTCTCCTCTCTCCTCTCCTCTCTCCCCTCCTCTCTCCCCTCCTCTCACCCCTCCTCTCTCCCCTCCTCTCTCCTCTCCTCTCTCCCCTCCTCTCTCCCCTCCTCTCACCCCTCCTCTCTCCTTTCCTCTCTCCCCTCCTCTCTCCCCTCCTCTCACCCCTCCTCTCTCCTTTCCTCTCTCCCCTCCTCTCACCCCTCCTCTCTCCTTTCCTCTCTCCCCTCCTCTCACCCCTCCTCTCTCCTTTCCTCTCTCCCCTCCTCTCACCCCTCCTCTCTCCCCTCCTCTCACCCCTCCTCTCTCCCCTCCTCTCACCCCTCCTCTCTCCCCTCCTCTCTCCCCTCCTCTCTCCTTTCCTCTCTCCCCTTCTCTCTCAACCTTCTGCTGTAAAGCCAAAGCTTTATTTACTGATGAGTCCTGTGACCAAGCTGTGATTAACAATATCTGTGTGTTTCTGCTGGGTGATTGTCTGGCAAAGACAGGTGTGTTTTGCACTAGTACCCCTGGGTAGAGACAGTGTGTGTGTGTGTGTCCTGGGGTTAGAATCTGTAGGGAACAAGCTCTTCTCACAAACACCATCTGTCAACAACAGGATCACCTGCTAGCAAACATTTATACACACACAGTCTCAGACATAATTCTGAGAATGAGGTTGTTTCCCACTTAGTTAAATTGACAATCTCACCTGCTTTGCCAACTGCAAAATCCCTGCAGAATACACATACACAGGTTCACACACACACACACACACACACAC
>NC_061078.1:1034794-1167730 GCF_021917145.1 Hypomesus transpacificus
CAAATAAGAATGGAAAATACAAATTTCACAGAGAGCGCGCGGAATGAACGATTAACGTGATTGTTTCGGTGGAAAGGGACATTTCCTCGGGCCTGTGAAAATAATGTCCTTATGAATTAAATAATACCACAATTAGCCTTTATTGATCCCCCTGTCTGCGGATAAACTCTTCAGTCTTAGCCGTCTCTCTCCCTTTCTCTTTCTCCCTCCCTCCCCCTCTCCCGCCCTCCACCTACCGCCCTCCCCCTTCCTCCCCGTCTCTCGGACTCTCTCTCAAACGCAACTATACATGCCCCCCCCCCCCCCCCTCTCTCTCTCTCTCTCTCTCTCTCTCTCTCTATCTCTCTCTCTCTCTCTCTCTCTCTCTCTCTCTTTCTCTCTCTATTATTTCATTCTTCCTCTCTCCTCCTCTCCTCCCCTATTCTCCTTCTCTCGTCTAATTATTTTTCCTATAAAGCCGCTGCTTCCTACAACGCAAACACTGCAGTCCCTCACAGGAAATTATGTAAATATTATTAGAGGGACTCGGGCGCGAGGAAATTCATTTGCGCCGGCGCACAGTGGACTTAATGCACGCCCCCCTCCTTTCCTCTTCTCAATTTATTTGCAAATATAAAGCCGGCTCGGTGACCGCGAGGGATCCGGGATATTTAGCCGCGCTGTCAACAGAGCCTCCCTGCGCGTCCAGACAGAGTTTTCCAGTCAGAATTGATGGTTTTAATAATTGGGATTTCAATATCCAGGGAATTGGTTGCGTTTACACTTTATAAACTACAACCCCTACACTCCCAATGAAGAACTTGTTTCACATCTCTATCGTCCTCCCTCCCATTTTCTCTCTTTCCTGGTCTAACTCCTCCTGTCCTCTTCTATTCTACTCTTGCTATACCTATTCACCTATTCACCTATTCACCTATTCACCTATTCACCTATTCACCTAATCACCTATTCACCTATTCCTCTCCCCCCCTCCCCCCTCCTCCTTCCCTTCTCACGCCCTCCTCCTCCCTCCTCCACCCTTCCTCCCCCTCCTCCTCTCCTCCTACTCCCCTCCCCCCTCCTCCTCTCCTCCCCTCCTCTTCCCCTCCTCCTTTCCCCTCCTCCCCTCTTTAATTCTTGGCAGCAAGCCTGTCCACACCTTACTCCAGACAGTTTTACCAGATAGTTTATTTCTCTGAGTCCGCGCAGCATATGTCCTGAAAGGATCTTTCTCCCTCCCCCTCTCCCTTCCTCCCCCTCTCCCTCCCTCTCTTTGCCTCTCTCTCATTTTATTCTTCCCCGGCTGTGCCAGCCTGCTCCTATCTCCCCTCGAGGGACCTGCGCGCCCCTATTAGAACAAATGGTGAGGCGCGGGCGCTTTTGTAGAGAGGCGCTCGCGCCGCGCCTGTCCTATTATGTGCGACACATGATCAATAGGGCGATAACGCCGCGACATCAATATAAGCGACAGGACAATGAGGGATATCATCGAACATCTATCTTAATATAGCGCAACTACAAGCCGCTCCTGACAATGACGACAGCTCATGAAAATTCCGCCCCACGAATCCAACTCACCATCTCCCCTTCCTTTTCTAATATGGGCGTGCACACACACACACACACACACACACACAGTCACACGCACACGCACACACACACAGACGCTGCAGCTGCTACCGCTACTGGGGCTATTATTTTCCAATTTCAATTTGACACCCCTGCCTTTCATGCTAATTCTATTATTGTAGGAAGTTTATGTGATTCCATATCACTGGAAATCGGTAATGTATAATAACCCTCCGGGCTAAAGAAGGAAAAACCACACCCGGAAACCCGTGGCAGCCGGTGGGAAAATAATTACTTTCATATCAAAACTCTGCAGGAGGCGCGAGGTCCCGTTGCCTGCGGCCGCTAACCTCATTTCAGCGGGGCCGTTCAAATGAATAAATTTGTTAAAGCAATAAACACAAACACCCAGCCGGACTTTAGCACGGTTGACGGAGAAAGGAAATTTATCCTCCGTATACAAAACAACAACCAGCATTGACATCACAGAGCACGCGGAATCTCACTTTGTCTGGCAAGGCAGTGATATTAGTAGAGGCTAAATCGTTTAAACAATAATTTTATTTATCAAAATGTTTACATATATAAATATCTTGAATACTTTCTCAATTTGTTTTACAATGTCTGAGGATTTCTGTTGCTCGGTGAGATGTGTCATTACTCCAGGTTTACAGACAAACCAAACAGCCTTCTCTTCTGCTAATTTAAAAACAAACGTTTATAGAACCCTATGAGGCAGCTTCCGGCTTCATCTGACTATCAGATAAATCCGTTTGAAAAATAGAAGGACTGAGTCCGACATTGTTGTTGATATGTTTAAAAGGTGTCTCGCATGGAGCTTTGGGAATGTTAGAATAGTCTGAGCAGTGCTTCTCGCCTCTCTGTGTGTGTGTCGCTCCTCTGCTGTGTTAGTCCATGTCCACGTCCTCACCATCTGGCACCGGCGCCGAGGCACAGTTGGTGCTGGTCTCAGAGCAGTCGGAGCGGACCGGAGAGGAGCCGCCGGCGGGCTTGCCCTGGCAACCGCTGGCGTCTGTCTGTGTTTGAGCGGAGACCGGCTCGTCGCCGCTCGAACTGGACTGGGTGGTTTGAACTGAGACGCTGTTAGCGGGGGGCAGGAGACCCCCCACGGAGGGCAGGGGACCCCCCACGGGGGGCAGGGGATCCCCAGAGACACCCAACTTCCCCGGGGGCCCTCCCGTCGTCCCGGGAACCCCGTTGCCGACGTGATTGTTGCCATAGTGCTTGTCGTCGTGCTCCTCTGCGTTAGGGTTCCCGAGGGCCGGGGGGGGTGTGGGGGGCCGGGGGGGTGGGGAGGGGGCTGCCGCAGCACAGAGACCCGACCTCGTTGCTAGGACGATCCTGTTGCGTGTTCCTCAGCGCGGTCTGGGGCACCAGGAAGCCCAGGGGTTGGGTGATGGGGTAAAGCAGGAAGTGACCCTTCCCTACCAGAGGTCGCTGATTGGTCAGGGGAGGGAAGTCCAGTTGCGGAGGTTTCCTCCGAGGAGTGGCGTCCGACAGCAGACTCTCCACGCTGAAGGGGTTGCGTTTCTGGAGGCCTGACGTCCTTACCCCGCCCGGCCCAGATCCCAGCATGCTGCCTGGGGACACCTGCTCCAGCAGCCCCCCTGCGCTTCTTTGGTTGTGGTGATGGTGGTGGTTGTGGTTGTGCAGCAGATCTAATCCGGGTCGGGTTTGGTCACAGCTGGGTTCGGTTTGGTGTCGTCCGGTGGACTGTTCAGAGTGGGTGCTCCCGTTACCGGTGGAGAGCGGCTGCTCGCTGTCGGTGAACTGGGACACGCCGCTGTCGCTGTCGGAGCCGCCGGGCGTGTGGAACAGTTCACCAGAGAGCAGCTTGTTCTGGGACTTCAGGAGTTTACGCTCCTGTTTGCGTTTCTTCTTCTCAGCCCGCTCTCGCTCGCGGCGTGCGATCTCCTCTGGGTCCATGGGCTCACCGCTGCAGCTTGTGGGGTGGGAGTTGTGGGCCGGCCGGCCAGGACCCTTCTTAGTGTTCTCCTTCTTTCTCCATTTGGCACGACGGTTCTGGAACCACACCTGAACAGTCACAATGGAATGTGTCAAATGTCATTGTTTTCACCTTTGGGGATATTCCTTCATCACCAAAAAACACATTTAGTTTCATTGAACATTAGAGAGTAGAAGAGCAAGTAGGTATTGCAGAGCAGAGTAGAGCAGGGTCGAGCAGAAGACAGTAGTTCAGGGTAGGGCAGAGCAGATCAGAGTACAGTAGAGTAGAGTAGAGCATAGCAGAGCAGAGTACAGCAAAGTAGAGCGAAGTAGAGCAGAGTACAGTAGAGTACAGCAGATTACAGCAGAGTAGAGCAGAGTAGAGTACAGCAAAGTAGAGCAGAGTTCAGTAGAGCACAGCAGAGCAGAGTACAGTAGAGCAGAGTAGAGTAGAGTAGAGTACAATAGAGTACAATAGAACACAGTAGAGCAGAGTAGAGTAGAGTACAGTAGAGCAGAGTACAGCAAAGTAGAGCCGAGTATAGAAGAGTAGAGTACAGTAGAGTACAGTAGGGTACAGTACAGTAGAGCAGAGCAGAGCAGAGTAGAGTACAGCAGATCCTTTCTTGCACTACTCCAGGATAGCCTTTGTGTAGTCCACATGCTAAAGAACTTCTAAAACAAGAACTCACACACATCACTGAACACACACACCTCATAGAACAGACCCACACATCACTGAACACACACACCTCATAGAACAGACCCACACATCACTGAACACACACACCTCATAGAACAGACCCACACATCTCATATAGTACACACACACCTCATAGTAACAAAGGGCCCAGACTCCAGCAGGAAGTATTGATGGCTGTTATTAGCTGATTAAGTGTCTCCTCTCCCTGGCTGGATCACTAACAACTGAGATCAGAGTCTGGGAGCACACCAGGATGGTACATAAACAAACAAGTCATAGGTCACCTCAACCTACTCTCTCTCTCTCTCCCTAGCTCTCTCTCTCTCCCTAGCTCTCTCTCTCTCCCTAGCTCTCTCTCTCTTTCTCCCTAGCTCTCTCTCTCTCCTCACACACTTTAATTACAACCTTAAAACTCAGCTAAATCCTAAACAAAACACACAGCAGCCCTGCCAATAACCACCCCCACCCTCCACACACACGCTCTTCTTCCGGTCACCTGATCTGCCCTGGCCGCGAGCTGGGCCGCTTGTCACAACCCTCCAGGCCACAGAAGCACAGATGCTGGGGGGGGGGGGGTTAATTGTCAATCGAGTCGACAACGTTAATAGGTAATTCTCAGCAATTACGTTTCATTCTACCGTGCCTAATTTGTCCATCCCTCTCCATTCATTCTTCTACCCAATCCCCCCTCCTCCTCTTCCTCCTCGCGGCACGTCAAGCAACCCTCACCAACCCCCCTCCCTCTTTCAAGACCCCCGCCTTCACCCCCCTCCCCCCTTCCTGCCTTTCTCCCCGAGCCGAGGAGAAACCCGCCCGTGTGCCGACACTCTACCGGGCCTCTCAGCGCGCAGGCGGCCGCGTGGTACAAGCTGATAACGCGTGGAACCGTGGCATGCAGAAGTGGGGCTGCGCGTGTGTGTAGCATAATGATGTTTGAGACGGCACACAAACACGTGCGCGACATTGCGTTCGTGCTCCTTATGAATTGTTAATGTCTGGTATTGGCTGTATCTGTTCGCGCACGAACCCGGTGATAAAGGAGAGTTAAGCAGCTTGTGGGAATCGTAAGCCGAGGTTTAGGAATGAAATCCCCCAGCAAGATATTAACACACTCAGAACATGCACTCTCTCCATCTCTCTCTTTCTCCTTCGCCAACCGTATCTCTCCGTTTCCGTCTCTTTCTCACTCGCCCTCTCTCTCTCTTTCCATTTCTTTTTCTTTCTTTATCCGTCTCTCTCCATTTATTTTTTTCTCGACAGTAGAGAGAAATCTCTCTCCGTGTTACATGTTGACACGAGCCAAAACAACCCACCGTTCACAGCCCCCCCTGTGTTGATTCTATGCCGTATTAATAAAAAAAAAAAAAAAAACAACAATGCAAACTTCACTTCACAGAACAGAGACATATATCTGGTTGGAAGTCTACTGCTTAAAAATAAGAAGAACATTTTGTTTTGGGGGTGAATTTCGAGTTTTTTGTTTGAGACTCTACAGTCCATATCCTGAATATTGCGAAAGCGTCATAAAATAACACGCACTCATGTCCTGACAGGATTAATGACGCTTTGCATGTAAATGGCCAGCCTGGATTTTGAAGATCGCTCTTTATCACCCAAAGCCACGGTCGGGGTCTACCCACCGCGCGGACTCATCTGAAATAACGGGTCAAACCCTTCCCACGCCGGAGAGGTCAAAGTTCAGATGTTATCACATTCCCTGAACGAATGTGCCCCGATGATCCAATAATAAAAATAATTATCTTGGTTTTAATTCAGTGGGCAGCAATAATCCATGTCCCTCACTCTGTGGTTGAGCTCGTCACTCGAATGTGTACCTTGTAGTAATCATGTAGGCTAGCAGTTTGGGGTATTTCATTTGTCTTTAAATATAAATTAAATTATGATGATGACAACATTAATTTGTTAATAATGTGATAATAATATTGTATTGGTCCTATATTTTTTTGTTATTTATATGAGCAGCCTATACAATTGCAACCATTTAAAAAATATTGGGGATAACACTCATATTAAAATTATGATCATAATTAGCAATATAATGCATACTATGTCTGTAAAAAAAAAATCTAAACAATTATACATAATAGGCTACCATATTATTATTTAGGCTACTATATTATCATTGACATCATTACAGTCAAATGTATAGCCTTATGAGAAAAAACGTTTTCCTCCGTTGCTGGTCTTTTACATGAAGCCTAAATATGTTGACTAAATAAAAAATAATGACGTCTAAAAATGGAATATAATGAAAATCTAGTAGGCCTACACACATTTTTCTAATCCCCACAATTCACTTCTAATAAATAACCTGACAAAATAATATTCGTTTTTGTGTCACTGACCATGTTGGAACTATATTTTTGACTCCCATTGTATAATTCTCGTAAATACATATAATCTGTATAATATTTGTTGCCTCATATGTCTCAGGTTGCTCAGTAAATAGGCTTGTGTGTTTATTAGCCAATTAATCAATAATCTGTCCCGAAGCATAATTCTCCTCGCACCGTATTGACGCTCTGTAATTGACAAATAGTTGTCTGTACGGGATCTCCCCATGGACAAAGAGAGCACAGCATGAGGCCTTGTCACCAGGACAACCATACGAGGGGCAGTAAAATGAAATAACAAAATCAACTGATATATTTTTGGATTTCCTTGTGTTGTATAGCCTATAGTAATTGCTTAGCTCGTATCTTAATATTTTCGCCAATAAACAGTAGGCTATAGCTATTCTGCACATAGAAGAGAAATGTATAACAGTTCACACGTCAGGTTCATGTTTGTTTGTTTGCATGTTATTGTTTACCTGAACCCTGGATTCCACGAGGTCCAGTCTGAGCGCGAGCGCCTCCCGCATGAACACGTCTGGGTAATGGCTTTCGTTAAAGGCCTTCTCCAGCTCCTCAAGCTGCCAGCCGGTGAAATTCGTCCTCGTGCGCCTCCGTTTACAACTGGGGCTATCCTTGTCATGGTCCCCCGAATCTAAATCCGGTATGGCGCGAGAGAGAAAGAGAGAGAGACAGAGACAGAGAGAGAACGTGTGTGTGTGTGACAGAAAGAGAGAGAGAGAGAGAGAGAGAGAGAGAGAGAGAGAGAGAGAGAGAGAGAGGGCAAGAGAGAACGAAAGGTTATCAAAGACATGTGTTTCACCGGACAACGTAACAATACTGAAGACAGCACGAGCTCCGTTTGGCGTAAACAGATCATACCCAGAAAAATGCTGAGTGTGCTGTGTTTTTTCTATTTTGGGTTGGAGAGTTTAAATATTACTGGGGAATTTGAAGAGTTTATCCGTTCATTTCTCTATTTAGTCTAATAGTTAAATTAGGCCTATAGGTTATATTTAAGGGTACTTTATTTAAAGCTATTTAAACGTGCCTTTCATTGTAGCTTATAGTTCATTAGCCTACTTATTCAAACTGTAAGTAATAACAAAACATCTTTCAATAAAACAACGAGTTTATTACACATTTGACTTAATCGATTTTAGTGTTATTTTGTTTGTAATAGCCGAGGTATATCCTCTGGCACATTAGCATATCCTACTTAGTTGTCGCATTCTTGTGAAATTGTACCTTTTACCCCCAATATTTAGAACATTTAATTAAAAAGTAGGTTATGATTTACAATATATTACGAAAGTATAAAAACCCAGGGTAAATTGCAGGCAGCGTTTTTAAAATGTTGACCCTCAACTCGAAAGCACAACGGTCACGGCCCATGTAGCCTGATATTAAATGTGTTATTAATTTAGCAGACACAACAAGTCCTTACGAGATTAAAACCTAATATTGCTGAAACCCACACTAGTTTTGACTGTCCCCATCCTATCCTCCGTTAATCTCAGTTTCCTACCTGATAGTTTATACGGTTGTCCGTCTCCGTTCAACCCGCAACCGGACGACAAAAGCGGACTGGAGTTCACCGAGCAGGAGCCGTTGAGTAATCCGTCTATGGAGAAGGGCACGGCAGCCGCCGACTGCAGATGGTGCCCGGCAAGATCGTAGACGTGGTGGTGGTGGTGTCCGAGGTGGTAGGGGAAGCCCACCATGCCGCCTAAAGAGCCTCCGAACTGGGCTTGGGTGTGCTCTATTATCCGGCTGTCCATGCTCGCCGGAGCGGTGGCGGGGCCGAAGTGTGGATGTGGAGGACGGGAGTGTGGGTGAACATGCAGAGAGAGGAGGAGGATAGGAGAGAGGGATGAAGCGAAGATAGGAGGGGAGGAGGACGGATATGGCGAGACAGGGTGGCGTGGAGAAGCTGTGTAAAAGGCTATAGGGGCGGAAACAATCGCGTGCTGTCTTTTTACCGGCACCGACAGTAACCCTCCTATTCTCCTCTCGTGCTCTCCGCCTAATTAGGCTCGAGGGCTCGGAGAATTTGGGACCAATAAGAAACGTTAATCGTCCAGTGACGTCAGAGGCGCAGTTAGTGGAAAGAATGAGTAGTGAGAAGGGAGGGGAGTTGCAAAAAGAAGAAAATATTCTTCGCATATTGTGTTCGCAATATCCTTTGCTAATTGCAACTGACATGGGGCGCTATAAACAATATAACTCCTGTCATATTTGGAGGAGAGAGAGGAGAAGGGGGGGAGGGGTGATCGTATAGCCTAAGTGAGTGATATTCAGTTAGCCTACAATCATGCCAAACATTAGGTTTCAAAAAAGTCTCAGACGTCTGTGTATTTTTGTTAACAATAACTAAATTACAGAAAAAACGATATTTCTCTCATTTCCACTTTTCTCCCTCTCTCTCCTTTTCCCTATTTCTTTCTCTCTTTCTCTCTCTTTCTCCCTCTCCATTTCTCTCTCTCCATTTCTCTCTCTCCCTTCTTTATTGGTTTCCTATGCCTATACTTTTCTCTCACATATTTTTCTCCCTCTCCATCCTTCTCTCTCTCTCTCCCTCTCTATCCTCCCTCTCCTTCCTTCTCTTCCTCTCCTTCCTTCTCTCTCCTTCCTTCTCTCCCTCTTCTTCCTTCTCTCTCTCTCCCTCTCCTTCCTTCTCTCCCTCTCCATCCTTCTCTCCCTCTCCTTCCTTCTCTCCCATCCTTCTCTCTCTCTCCATCTCCTTCCTTCTCTCCCTTTCCTTCCTTCTCTTCCTCTCCTTCCTTCTCTCCCTCTCCCTTCCTTCTCTCCCTCTCCTTCCTTCTCTCCCTCTCATTCCTTCTCTCCCTCTCCTTCCTTCTCTCCCTCCTTCTCTCCCTCTCCCATCCATCTCTCCCTCTCCTTCCTTCTCTCCCTCTCCCTCCTTCTCTCCCTCTCCCTCTCCTTCCTTCTCTCCCTCCTTCTCTCCCTCTCCCATCCATCTCTTCCTCTCCTTCCTTCTCTCCCTCTCCTTTCTTCTCTCCCTCTCCCTCCTTCTCTCCCTCTCCCTGTCTTCCTTCTCTCCCTCCTTCTCTCCCTCTCCCATCCATCTCTTCTTCTTCCTTCTCTCCCTCCTTCTCTCCCTCTCCTTCCTTTTCTCCCTCTCCTTCCTTCTCTCCCTCTCCCATCCATCTCTCCCTCTCCTTCCTTCTCTCCCTCTCCCTCCTTCTCTCCCTCTCCCTCTCCTTCCTTCTCTCCCTCCTTCTCTCCCTCTCCCATCCATCTCTTCCTCTCCTTCCTTCTCTCCCTCTCCTTGCTTCTCTCCCTCTCCCTCCTTCTCTCCCTCTCCCTGTCTTCCTTCTCTCCCTCCTTCTCTCCCTCTCCCATCCATCTCTTCTTCTTCCTTCTCTCCCTCTCCCTCCTTCTCTCCCTCTCCTTCCTTTTCTCCCTCTCCTTCCTTCTCTCCCTCTCATTCCTTCTCTCCCTCTCCTTCCTTCTCTCCTTCCTTCTCTCCCTCCTTCTCTCCCTCTCTCATCCATCTCTTCCTCTCCCTCTCCCATCCTTCTCTTTTTCCTGTGAAAGTGATGTTTTCCAATTACTGAGGCATTGAGCGCCAAATAGACTGATCCAATAACCGCGCCTTCCCAGCCCCCCTCCCCGGAGCCGTCACATCGTATTTACAACTACAAGCCTTTCCTCATCTCGGCGCCACTTACCCCCCCCCCCCCCCCCCCTCTCTCTCTCTCTCTCTCTCTCTCTCTCTCTCTCTCTCTCTCTCTCTCTCTCATACACACACACGCTGCACTAACAGCAGCTCAGACACACACACCTTTTAAAGGTGATTTGTTGGTTGCTGCTCCGTAACTTCCGCATCATTATGTCGATCTCTCACCTGCGCAGTGTCTCACCTGCGCAGTGTTCAGCCCGGTCAGGCGGGCTGTTACAATGGAATCACACGGCACGCGCCCCCCGTGACTAGAAGCTATACACTGCGCTTGGCGGGGAATTCAAAATAAGAACTCTCAAATGGCCAATTTTAAACTTTTGAAAATGTTACATGAATAGGCTACTATTGGTTTTTGTCTGTGCGATGAAGACCATATAGGCTATGTAAAATATATATCAGAACATTTATCAAGCAAAGTAAATTCTTGACAATCACATACATTTTTATTTTGTGGATGTTGCTCTTTGTTGAATGACATATTTAATGGTGGACTCCTGGTTAGAAGGGGACAGGGTTTTTGGTTTAAATATGTCTTTAGAGGGAGCGAGAATGACATTAGGAGAGGACAGAAATTGGATAGCCCCCCTGTCCTCGTGGATGTATATTTGCGCAAGGTAATGGGAGAAAGAGAGAGAGAGAAAGCAATAGAGAGAGATTATGAATTGTAAACGGTGTCGAAGGGGCCAAATCTCGCCTCAGGCGATAACCGCTTCATTTTGTGTTAAATTTCTTGACAGAAAGCCACCCGCGTGCTCGTGAATACTGAATGGTAATCAGAACCCGCTCGTATGAGTGCCTCTCTCACTCTCCTTTTCCCTCACTCTCCCCCTCTCTCTCTCTCTCTTGCTCTCTCTCTCTCTTTCTCCCCCTCTCTCTCGTGCTCTCTCTGTCTTTCTCCCCCTCTCTCTCTCTCTTTCTCTCTCTCTTTTACTCACTCCATATCTTTCACCCTTTCTTGATTTTCTCTCCACCTTTATCTCTTTCTCTTCTTCCCCCCATCTCTCTTTCAACAGTACTCTCTCCATCTCTCACACTTTTCTCCATCCGGCCACCCCCGTCCCTCTCTCTCTCTCCCTCTCCCTCCCTCTCTCTTTGCCCCCCCTCCATGACTGAAAATTAATTCCACTTTATTTATCCAATTTCTGGAGCTGACAGAATGTTAATTTCAGTTGAGATTTCTCTCCTCGGTCTCGCGCTGACCCCGTGGCACCAGGATTGGCGTGTTGTAATAACCTGAATCTTTCACCAGAAGCCCCGATAATTGTTACCTTATTAGCATGCAAATTGTTTAATTAATATTATTATGAAGAACCATATAATCCGATGTCACTTGACCTCCAGTGCGCGTGGAGAACTGGCTCTCCGCATTTCAATGTCTTCTATTTAAATCGACTGCGTTTTATGTAGCATGATCCCTGTCAGCAGGATGAGGAGCAGTGAGTGGGCCTTTGAAGGCCGGAGAGCGCCGCCGCTTGATGTTTTCTCCTCTTTGTATCTCTCTCTCTCTGCTCCCTCGCATGTCTTCTCCCCACACAAGGCCCAGGCTTCAGAAATTATGGAAATCGTTTTACTCTCTCCCCTTTCTCTGCAATATATTTTACTTTTTTTTATTCTTGTGGTATTATTTTTCAGAACATCAAAATTCAATAATTGCCTTCTTGTCATTTGCTTATAAAAGCGGTTTGTGTGAAAAGGGCCCCCCTCCGGTTTCCCGGGCGCTGCGCGAGCCAAACACACGCGGCGCACGATGAAAAGCAGCCCTTGACACGCGGTCCTGAGAGACGCCGCATTTAAATCTGTTTTCTCCCTCTCTCTCTCCCTCTCCCTATCTCTGCCTCTTTCTCTCTCTCCCTTTCCTCTATCTCACCGGGCGCGAGTGACATTGTCAGATGCTAGCTTTAATTAACTTGATAATAAGACGCGCGCGACTCGCATGCAGGCCAGGGTTCGGCTCGCCCTGTTTCTCTTTTATCTGAGTGTGTGCGTGTGTGTCTGTGTGTGTGTGTGCGTGTGTGTCTGTGTATGTGTGTGCGTCTGCTAGTCTTGACTGGCTTTTTAACGTTTGTTATGCATAAGAAATCGGTTATCAAAGTATGTCTCTGTACCAAACAGAACACTATGTACAGTTTAACATAACATACAAATCTAACACCAATATGTGCAGTGTATAACGTAGGCCTAGAATATGATTAAAATATGACTTTGTTTACATGCAAGTGTAGTTGAGGTGGCCCCAACCCCCAGGGGAGACCTGTGAAGAGGGTCACCCTCCTTGGACATATGACCACATGACCATGTGACCACACGACCATGTCCTATTGGTCTAATTGTAGCCGGTGTGTGGTGAAACTCACTGCTCAAGTATGTAACAGGCCACCCGCGCCAACGAATTTCTAGCTTTTCGTTGGTGTAGTTTGTAGTGGTGGTGCTTGGGAAGTCAGAGGTGGTGAGTTCAACTCCCCGTGGGAGCGGACGGAGGCCCGTATACCTCTGACTGAACTTGCAATACCACGTCTGTTACATAATGACAGTCCCGATGCCTGGGTGGGGCAGCAAGGGTGAACCTCAGCACTGTGACCTCAGCACTGTGACTTCAGAGACCAGACTGTGAGCGCAGTGGGCGACGCAGTGGGCGACGCAGTGGGCGACGCAGTGGGCGACGCAGTGGGCGACGCAGTGGGCGACGCAGTGGGCGACGCAGTGGGCGACGCAGTGGGCGACGCAGTGACACAGAGGGCGACGCAGTGGACGACGCAGTGGGCGACACAGTAGGCGCACAGTGAGCGACGCAGTGACGCAGTGGGCGACGCAGTGGGCGACGCAGTGACACAGAGGGCGACGCAGTGGGCGACACAGTAGGCGCACAGTGAGTGACGCAGTGGGCGACGCAGTGGGCGACGCAGTGGGCGACGCAGTGGGCGACGCAGTGGGCGACGCAGTGGGCGAGAGTGATTTTATGTGATCATACTGCACATGTATGACTGTGTGTCTGTGTGTGGTGGAGATATAATATGCATTGACAGTAATTGCATGTTACTATGGTTAGTATCATAGTCTGTGTATGTGAAGAGAGGGATATAGAGGGACAGAGAAGGACAGACAGACAGACAAACAAACAGACAGATAGACACACAGACACACAGACACACAGACACACAGACACACAGACACACAGACACACAGACAGACAGACAGACAGACAGACAGATAGACACACAGACATACAGACACACAGACACACAGACACACAGACAGACAAACAGACAGACAGACAGACAGACAGACAGACAGACAGACAGACAGACAGACAGACAGACACACAGACAGACAGACAGACAGACAGACAGACAGACAGACAGACAGACAGACAGACAGGATATGAAGAAAAAGAGAAAAACTGAGAAAAGTATAGGAGAAGAGAAAGATCTGGAGTAAAAAACGATTATCAAAGAGAAGAACTGCACACACAGACAGACACCGTACACACACACACAGACACACGCACACACACAAAGACACACGCACACACACACAGACACACAAACACAGAATCAGAATGGGCTTTATGTAAGTTCACCCAAACAAGGAATTTTCGATGTCTAAATAATTCAAAACAATACTATACAATGGAAAAAAATTAAATAAGATCTCAAATAAAATGACTGGTAGAAACGATCTCTCTCTGACACAGACACGTCTGCAGAACTCTGCAACATTTATGTATTTTGATCACGAGCTCCAGCTTGACCTCGACCACAAAACAACCTTTGATGACCCTGGGCGTTGTCGACCACAGCAAAGTCAGAATATGAAAAGGCCACGCATGCGCTGTCTGTCTCTCCCCGGCATCTCCCAGGGCATTTAGCTGTCATAAGCACCGATCTCCTACTCAGCGGTGTGGGCCTGTTGAGCGCCACAAACTCCCGTGTTTTTCGTCTTCATACAGCACGTGAATTGATCCGCCTGGCCTGCGTGGTCACATTCCTCCCTCTGGCTAAACCACTGCGAGTCGAGGTCGATAAGAGAGCCGGGGGGTCCCATGGGCTGCCCCCGTTATTAAATTCATCATTACTACACCCACGGGCAGGTAGCCACTCCCGATCCAGGCGCCTCCCGTTCTTTCCCTCCCGCAAACAAACTAATAACGTTCCACCAACCGGGCAATAAACCACCCCCGTTCCCGTCAATAGACAAAGTTAGCCTACTGGTGAGTTGAATAATCAAGTCACATTCATTTTTAATTAACGAATTAACTGGAGACATTTGATGCTTTTAATTACCCAATTAACTTGGCTCCAGTTAATTTTTAACTACCTAAATGAAGTCTGATATTATTTGATGATTGTTTGAAAATCAAGCGTTTAAAAAAAATGGTATAACAGCTGGGAGTGATTTGAACCGGAGGGAAAAAAATCTACTTGGTGTGATTCCAATTAATAGAGTAAAGGTTTTTATTGTGTTGGCATTTTTTTTTCATTTTCTCTACATTTGCTCGCTAAATACAAACGTAAAACTTTGATTTATAAACGGGAGAATAATACACTCTCTCTCACGCTCTCTCTCTGTGATCCTGCAAGCATGCGCCCCCATTCCTAATCCGACGCAATTAAAACTTTTACTTCATCTAATCACAAGTAATTGTGTCGCTGTCGAAGTGAGAGAGGGAGAGAGACGGGGGAAGAGATGAAAAGGCAAGTGATTGATTTTGAGCTTTTTTTTCTTAAATTCACTCCATTTCATGATAGAAAAAGAAAAGTAATTCCATCCAAATTAGTCTACCTTATTCTGTCCTGACACCCTCGTGCCCTTCAAAACTCACTCTCACCTCTGCGTTTTTGCTAAAGAACCGAGAAAAACGGAATATCTAAAATTAGAATGAGTATTTTAATAATAATAACCAAACTTCCATTAGAACAATAATTCCATTTCAATTAAAAGTGACTTATCACCTTTTGCTAAAACCTGCTTAATATGACAAAAATTATCAATGCTTGAAGGAGCCCAAACTGCCAGCCTAATTGTAATCAGGGAATCAAAGGTGCTTGACATTCTCTCTCTCTCTCTCTCTCTCTCTCTTCTCTCTCTCTCTCTCTCTCTCTCTCTCTCTCTCTCTCTCTCTCTCTCTCTCTCTCTCTCTCTCTGTCTCTCTCTCTTTCTTTCTCTCTCTCAACCCCTTTCTCCTCCTCCTCTCACGCCTCGGCTGCCTTAGCACGAGCGGCACGGAAATAGACCTAATTTACTCAGCTCCCGCGGGAAATCCGCTGCGCAGATTAACATTTTCAAAATATAGTAATGATATAATTTGAGAAATGGTGACGCCAATTTCTGCGCACAGCCTTTGTACCGGGAATAATTTGCATATAATTCACCGGCTGCTTTCTACGTCCCGTTAATCACCGCGCGCCTGTGATGAGGGCTGCGGTGGAGAGTGAAGAGACGAGGAGGGGGGGGGGGGGGGGGGGGGGGGGGGGGGGGGGGAGAGAGAGAGGAGAAGAGGAGGGGGGGAGGGGGGGGGGCGGGGAAGAGAGAGAGAGGAGAAGAGGAGGGGGGGGGGCGGGGGGATAGCAATTTGACTTATTCATCATAATACATCTTCAATTTACCTATCTGGAGAAAAGGCAACAAGAGGATAGAGCGACAAATCCCCGGTTAACCTACTTTCTCCCGCATACAGGAGGCTAGCGCATGGAGAGTGTCACTTACGGTAAGCAGTAGAACCTCTTGAGGCCCACATCCTACCTCCAAAACAAACGCGCCAACTTCCGACGACTTCACGTTGGTCCTTGGTTGCCCTTTCGTGCACGCATTGCTTGTCAGTTCGTGCGCTCTATTGACGCCAAAAGTTTCCAACCGGAGACGTTTGAAACCGTTCCTTTAGTCTTATAAGGACCACGGTTCCTTTCATGAAGTTGTCGTTGAGTCGTAGAACATCACGTTCTGTAGTTTATGGTAAAAGTTAAGGTAGCCTATTTCTACGGCCGTGTCTATAGTTCATAGGCCTAAGTGAACGTATTTTACTGGAAGCCCCTAGATAAAACCTTATTATTTTTCTTGTGACCCAGCAAAACCAGCCACCCCCCCCCCCCAAATAGGGCTAGATACGCCCATGTAAGAAATACACTGTGAAAATATGCCTAAATTAACCTACTCAAAGTTCTTTTATTACTGGTTGGCCAAATTATGTGGAATGATACAACATTCAAAAATTTCATTATTTAATGAGACGAAATATAATGGAGCTATTTATATATATTTTTGTATCCTTCATATAGGCTTCGACTTCAGAGAGCGTAATTGTAACCGGAATTACTTTCTCCCAAAAGTGTGGGATTGTTTTCATACATTTTTAACGGCCCTTTCCGTACAGTGAGCATTCATATTTATGAACAGAGTTTTTTATTCTATGCATGGATTACACTCCTATTGTTTTTATAATGAGCTATTTTGTATTATGAATAGCACAGCATAAGTTAACACTCGTGTTAGCTCGATGAAAAGTTCAAAAGAACGTTGCCTCGAGGATAATACTACCCAATATCCCCTCTTATTAGTTTTTATTGTCGTTCATAGGTATAATAATATATTTATCTCCTTCAGGCTAGTCACATTGTTTTGTCAACAGTCACGCTTCCACGTTCTTAAGGATATTGATGGACTTTACTGCCATTCAGGAACAAGGGAGCACGCGTCTGCTGCTAAACAAGCCAAACGCTATTCAACTCGCCTACTCTGCTCGGACACTCTCCGAACCAGAAGCACCCCAGAAGCACTCGCTGCTAACCCGGTATGTTATAGCTTAAAGTCTAGCCTCTGCCTCCTAAATCGGAAAATTCATTTTTTTTTTTTGAATCCTAATTTGTTAACATCCACTGACTGTTGACCGTCTGTCAGTGTGTGCGTGTGTGTGTGTGTTGCACAGAGGAGTGGGAATTGTTGAGTGGTTAACGTGTCCTTTGTTATCGCGCGCACTAATCCTCTCCCGGGTCGGCGGCGCACGTTGTTCGGATCTGATGTGCGCGAGGCAAAATGAAAGGCCCTTCCGTCAAACTATTATCAGACTGAGCCCGACCGGCCGGTGGGCTCGAGCCTGGCGATCGGACCATCTGCCGGTGGAACGGTGAAGGAAAGGAAGCGCAATGCCCTCGAGGCCTACTTATATCCACATCGTAAACGAGGAAAGATGTTTTAATTATGGAGGGGGGACGCTAACGTGCCTCTCAATTTACACCCTCCTCGCACTAAGAATCACGAAGAGACAGAACAAGTCAGAGTGAGGGTCAGACTGAGAGAGAGAGAGAGAGGAGGAGAGAGAGAGAGAGAGAGAGAGAGAGAGAGAGAGAGAGAGAGAGAGAGAGAGAGAGGGGGAGGGATGGAGAGAGGGAGAGGGAGGGAGGGATGGAGAGAGGGAGAGGGAGGGAGGGAGGGAGGGAGGGAGGGAGGAGGGAGGGAGGGAGGGAGGGAGGGAGGGAGGGAGGGAGGGAGGGAGAGAAAGAGAGAGAGAGAGAGAGAGAGGAGGTGGTCTGGTTTGGTCCCAGATAGGGCCTTCAAAACATCGTCATGATGGCCTCTTAGGTGAAGTTAATCCAACCTCACTATAACCTCCCATGCATTCAATCCATACGTTTCAGTTGTCCAATGGGTATTCGGTTTCAGATGAAGTAGTAGTAGGCCTACAACTAACATCAACATGTAAACGATATTTACAAGTATATTATATAATTAAGGGCACATATGTAATATAGGCCTATATTTGTGTCCGGGTAAAGACCGGAGAATGTAGTTTTCGACCCGGTGTGGGTTGTGGCGGCTTTAGTGGTGCTCGTGGAGATGACACTTCACACTCTTCTCGTCAATACGCTAGCCCTAATTGTTTTTCTTCTCTTGTTTACACAACAACCAATAGTTGTAAATATTTCAAGGGATGGTGGGGGGTGAACGGATGAGATGACAACTATACGACGTACTGAGCCGGGAAAATAAAAACGTGTCATACGCAAGATAATTAAGATAAGGCCTACTTATCAATTATAGCCGTTATCAAGGCTAATTAACGTTAATTAACTTGAACTGGTTTAAAACGTTAATTAAAACTAAGGCAGGCCTGATAGGGACACCGAGAGTAGTGCGCCTCCTGGCGGATTGGGGACTCGTCGTGGTGTTGCACGCGCACTCATTTGGCGGTTATGAAACTTGAATATTTTTTGTTCGGGGCATCTGGATCGTCCTTAACAATCAATCTTATGAATGTGCTGTGTGTGTGTGTGTGTGTGTGTGTGGAGAGAGAAAGACAGGAAGAGGGCTGTGCTTGAACTGATAGAAACTCAATCTCTCAAGGAGAGAGAGATTGGATGAGTCATTTCATCCACGCGTCCCGTTAAGTGCACAGTCACGGGTGTCGCCAAGTCTTCATACCTCTTTTCTTTGTCTTAAAACCGAAATCAAATTTGTACTTATTTGCCCTAAACGTGCACACGGTAACGAGCGCGCGCAGCCTTTTGCCTTATGCAAAAAAGCCTGAATTTCAAACTGTGCTGTTGTGTTGTTTAATACTCTCCAAATTAGTTAATTAATATTGTCTCTTGTTCGGTCGACTTAATCAACGAGTAAATGATTCAGCTTGGGGACCTGCCTTCCCATACTGTTTGAATCACTCCCCCTAACATTGCCCCCTGCTCTGATCCTAGGGTCTCTGTCACAATCCAGACCCCCTCACACACACACACACACACACACACACACACTCCATCCTCTCCATCTGTCTGCCTTTGTCCTGCTCGCGGCCCGTATGTGTTTTAGCTCATTGTCTCGCACACATTTATTGACACCTTTTTAATTCGTCGCTTCTGTGGGCCTCGTGCCGGCTGCGCGGGGTGCCAATATCTTCCGTCCCATTAACTCGTTTGAGAGGAGAGACTGGTTAAACAAAGACGGCCTGCAATCTGATCCCCTCTTCACTTTATTGAATCTCTCTCTCTCTCTTTCCCTTCTCTGTCCGCCCTCTCTCTCTCTCTCTCTCTCTCTATATATATATATCTCTCTCTCTCTCTCTCACTCTCTCTCCAAACACACCCCCTCCATGGCTGTCACGCGCGTCCCGTGGGCCAAGAAAAGATCCATATTAGCATTAAAAGCCCACACCGTGAAATTCGGTTCTAATTGCAAAGTGGGGTGCGTATGTAAAACCGGAGCATATGCAGGGTGAACAGCGGCGGGGGTGAGTTTGTGATATGTTAACACAGGATGTACGGAGACAGATTGCAATTATCCTGCCATTGTAATTGTCAAAGTCAATTCAGTGGAAGCGGGGAAATCCAATCCAAACGTGGCAGGGCGTGCGGCACACGCGAGCCAGATAGTTCTGAGTCAGACACTAGGACTGTGGACAATTCGACGGTACACTCCACGCGATTAAAGATGACAACAGTCACAGTGATGACTGAATATACTGTATAGGAAGGGGGGTGGGGGTAGTTGGTGAGGGTAGGGGACAAATATGAATACTAACAAGTATTAATTTGATGCCTATTTATGTTTTTACATTGTTTAAATCTGGGTTAAGTCACAGAGCCAAATATATTTGATAACCCATTGATAAGAATATTGGCCTATTGGGGTGAATAAACTATATTGTTCATTACAAATGAAAGGGAGACCTCGAGCGCTGACAGGTCAGACAGGCCACGCAAACAGAAAGGTTGTAACCGTTAACGTTCATTTAGGACGGTAAATGTCATAAAAGCGAGAAGTTAGATAATTCTCTCTTACACACACAAACAAACAAAGCTTTTATACGTTTTTTTTTTTTCAAACGAATTCATAAAAAGGCCCAGATTGCAGATTACATTATAAAATGTAAAAAGCACTTAAAAGCCATGTCAAGCCGTTAGAGAGTGAGGGGAGAGAAGGATAGAGAGGGAGGAGGGGGAGAGAAACAGCGATAAAAGTGTATGTGAGAGAGAAAGAGTGAGAGAGGGAGAGAGTGTGTGAGATGGAGAGAGTGTGTGAGAGGGAGAGAGAGAGGTGCTGGTGGTGGGGGTGGGGGGGTCGTTGGGCACCAGTCTGAGTAGGCTCCTAATGCACTTCGGGAACCATTTAGAAGTAGTGTTTGTTGTGGAGAAGTGGCACTGTTACATTATCGACTGAGAATTATGGAAATAATTTGGCTCATATTAGAATTAAGTGTTAAAACGTGTGTGTGCGTGCGTGTGTGCATGTGTGTGTGTACTCTCCCTGTCTAAGCCCGGTAAAGGACTGTAGGCCTTCATGGAATCCAGTGGATCATAGGCGCCCCCCTTTGTCGAGACGATGCCACTGCAGGCAGCTCTTCACCTTATTCCTGCTACCTCGCATCCCAAACAGACAAACAACAGAGTTTTAGTAACCTATAGACCTTCAGTTATTTCAGATGCTATTCGAATGATTATTTCTTTAGAGTTTATAGACCTACAACCAATTGTGCCAGGCCGAAATACTTTGATGTTATCAACCATTGCCGTTGTTTTCAATGCATGCATTGCCACAGTATAGGCCTACCAATTCGTAACCGAGGATGTGGATGAAAGGAGTTTTTCGATCACGGAAGTATATTATACAAATCCACGCACAGCTCGTGCAGCATCTCTGCCGGATGATCCGAAAGTTTGATTGATTTATTTTGATCACGAGGGAGAGGAGTCTGGTCTAACTGAGAGACCCGAAAACTGCAAACATCCCGGTCTGATTCAGAACATTGTGTGTGTGTGTGTGTTTAGGCCACAATTCCATCATAATGTCTAATATGCTTCATGTGGACTATTTGCTTCATCAACTTGTTTACTTCTCATTCTTTAGCTAATGCCAAGAAAGACTTCAAAGGCACTTAATCCTTCACTTTAAAAGTCTCTCTCTCTCTCACACACACACACACACGAGACATGTCGTATGCCGTCCAATTACACACGGGTGTCAGGATGCAGGGTTGAAAATTGGTTTGGCAAATACTCCCGATTAAAACCTGGAGTCGTGTTAATCATGGCTGTCGCGGGTGTGATTCGCCGTCGTATCCAGGCTTTGAACACTGATTCCCGGCTAAGTGATGGGCGGTGTACCTGCCGCTGCGGGTCTCAAGTCTTACCGAGTCATAGCTAGGCTACTTATTGCTGCTCTGGTGGATAGAAACTGATGACGGTCAAAACGGCTTACCTTGGCTCGTGTGTGTGCGTTCAATTAGAAGAACCACATATCAAATTGACACCAACTACGCAGAAATAAAGAGACTGGGCTTGTAAAGAGAAAGGGCCGTTTTGTTCAACATGGTTTTTAAGTTACCAATGTGTCTAAATCACAGATGCATTTTTCAAACGTGTGTGTTAGTCTTTTAATCTGTCATTCACTCGCATCACTCTCTCTTTCACCTTGTTTGTACGGGAGAAAGTGTGTGTGTCTGTGTGTCTGTGTGTCTGTGTGAGTGAGTGAGTGAGTGAAAGAGAGTGATAGTGTGTGTGATGGTCTTGGAGGGTATAGCCTATAGACTCGTTCATTTCCAGTCACACAACAGCACTTCATGTCCCCTCCCCTCCCCACCCCTCCCCACCCCCCCACCCCTCCCCCTCCCCTCCCCTCCCCACCCCACACTCATGAGTCTATGGATATAGCCTTTATGGTGTTTAACGGAGCAGCTAAACTTGGAAAACCGTCTAATTAACTGAAAGAACGGTTTGAATTAATGAGCGTGCGGGCACTCCAAGTTCGTTTAATTAAGAGCGGCGGGTAATTAATTATAAACGTTTAAATAGTGTCTTCTCTAGGCTTGTCCCCATTAGATCTTTTGGGGAGCTCGCGGGAAGACGCTAAACTGCCGCTCCGACGGTGAACAACTGAAAGATTAACCCCCCTGTCTGCACTTTAAAAACACGATTCTATATAGAAGAATGTTGTATAATAACTGAACCCTTGGGTTCCAACACCATGAGAACCCTAATATGGTTCTGTCTGTCCGGAACCTTTTTCCCCCCGGAGGTTCCAAAAACGATTCTGTTTTGAAGGGGAAGGCTTTCGGCCTACGTTTGATCGGTAGATAATATATCATCTTCATCTTAAAGCAGCCTTATATTTTAAATGAGTGAGAGTGAGAGTGAGAGTGAGAGTGAGAGTGAGAGTGAGAGAGAGAGAGAGAGAGAGAGAGAGAGAGAGAGAGAGAGAGAGAGAGAGAGAGAGAGAGAGAGAGAGAGAGAGAGAAAGAGACTACAATCAGCGTTATTTGTAGGAGGATTGGAGAAACTCGTTAAGGAGTGCGCAATACCGGAAAAGCAAGCGTGCTCCCGCTTAAAGAATTCAAGCACACCGGTGGTAACGCACCTGTACGAAATCAACTTGTTAGGATGTCTGACTCCAAGAACAACAAACCATTCTGATAGCTAGTCACAGGCATTGCGGTAAGCGTTAGGCCTAATGTGCAAGTTCCCATGGCCGAACCACGTAGAATCCAGTTAACTACCTTATCGGGCAATGTCCCTCTCCCTTCACCTGCCTCTAAACCGACTTCGACCAAACCGGTGGCATTAACCGCTGCGGCAGGCGCATGCTGTGAGGTTGGAGCTACCGACAGTCAGCCACCCAAACCAACCGTCCGCTACGTCCTCGCGCTGTTTGAATCAGACGAACGGAGGTGCCCCGAGTTCTGGTATTCTGAACTCTCCAATCAACAGGTCGAATTGAAAATAACCTAATTTAAATTTCAAAGAGCCTCTAACTGCGCGGTTGACAGCGAATGTCCTGTAGCTTCTTAAACGGGAAACTAACTGGGCAGCGCATGTTGTGTTCCAGTGTGTTCCAGAGAAGGAGCCGGCTTTACCGGGGTCCTTACCAGAGGACGACGACCGGGAAAAACAGGAACTGGAAGCCATGGCGAGGAGGTTTGAGGAAAAATACGTGAGTAGATGGAACTTTGGGAATGCTCCCAAGAAGAATGAATTCAGACTGCATGAGAGCCTGTTCGATCTCTCTCCCCTCCTGTGAAGGGAGGAGGAGAACAGAGGAAAGACAGGATTCAGGATCTGGTTGATATTGGTTACGGCTATGACGACGACGACTCTTTCATAGACAACTCTGAGGCGGTGAGTGTCACCCCGATGACCTGTCACCCTTTCTAGGTTTACTCACAACTGCCCCCCCCATCCGAATCACAGCTGATGAAAGGGATAATAACAAGAGAAGCGATGGATAGACCACAGTAACACTGTAGACGTGTCCACATGCTCTGCCTGCACGTGTGCTGCTGCTGGCTGACTGAAGGCTCTGTCTCCTCCTGGTGGTGTATCCGCAGTATGACGAGTTTGTGCCCTGCTCCCTCACCACCAAGCTGGGAGGGTTCTACGTCAACTCTGGAATGCTGCAGTTCCGCCAGGCGTCCGACACCGAGACACAAGCCAGGGGCCAGATGATGGCCACATCCCCCAGGGTGAGCCACACCCTCCGGAGGGGGAGGGGGGAGGGGGAGGGGGGGGGGGGGGAGGAGGGGGAGGGGGAGGAGGAGGAGGAAGGAGAGGGGGAGGGGGAAGGAGAGGAGGGGGAGGGGGAGGGGGAGGGGGAGGAAGGAGAGGGGGAGGAGGAGGAAGGAGAGGGGGAGGGGGAGGGGGAGGGGGAGGGGGGGGGGGGGAGGAGGGGGAGGGGGAGGAGGAGGAGGAAGGAGAGGGGGAGGGGGAAGGAGAGGAGGGGGAGGGGGAGGGGGAGGGGGAGGAAGGAGAGGGGGAGGAGGAGGAAGGAGAGGGGGAGGGGGAGGGGGAGGGGGAGGGGGAGGGGGAGGGGGAGGGGGAGGGGGAGGAGGAGGAGGAAGGAGAGGGGGAGGGGGAAGGGGAGGGGGAGGAAGGAGAGGGGGAGGAGGAGGAAGGAGAGGGGGAGGGGGAGGGGGAGGGGGAGGGGGGGGGGGGGAGGAGGGGGAGGGGGAGGAGGAGGAGGAAGGAGAGGGGGAGGGGGAAGGAGAGGAGGGGGAGGGGGAGGGGGAGGGGGAGGAAGGAGAGGGGGAGGAGGAGGAAGGAGAGGGGGAGGGGGAGGGGGAGGGGGAGGGGGAGGGGGAGGGGGAGGGGGGGGGGGGAGGAGGGGGAGGGGGAGGAGGAGGAGGAAGGAGAGGGGGAGGGGGAAGGAGAGGAGGGGGAGGGGGAGGGGGAGGGGGAGGAAGGAGAGGGGGAGGAGGAGGAAGGAGAGGGGGAGGGGGAGGGGGAGGGGGAGGGGGAGGGGGAGGGGGAGGGGGAGGGGGAGGGGGAGGAGGAGGAGGAGGAGGAGGAGGAGAGTCTCATCCTTATGCTGCTCTGTCAGAAGAGGAAGCTGCAGCAGAGAGAGGGGAAACCACAGAAGAAGAAGAAGAAGAGGGAGGAGAACTCTCAGATGAATTCTCCAGCGGAGGACAACACTGGGTGAGCACACACACACATAAACACCAACACTGGGTGAGCAGGGACTCACTTAAGACACTCTCCCCCTCCCTCCCCTCCCTCCCTCCCTCTCTCTCTCTCTCTCTCGCTCTCGCTCTCGCTCTCGCTCTCTCTCGCTCTCTCTCTCTCCCCCCCTCTCTCTCCCTCTACAGTGTTCCTCCTGTGGGAGGGGAGGAGAAAGGGAAGAGGAGCAGGAAGCCGACCGGCCCCCTGTGCGTCACCGACATGCTCCGAAAGTTCCAGAGGGAGAGGCTGAAGAGGGAGGAGGAGGAGAGGAAGGAGAGATCGGGGTCATCCCTGGGGGAGGGGTCATCTGTTGGACACTTACCCACAATGCACCTGGGCCGTGTAGACGCTGCCGGTAGCGGAGGCCTTGGATTGGCTGATCCTCTACTCAACCTGATTGGCTCAACCAATGACAACAGTCTGATGCAGGCGGCCAATACAGTGGACTTCCTGGTGGATCTGAACAGCTTATTGGATGCCACGGCAGAGAACACACCAGAACAGGAAATGAGCCCTGAGCTCTGTGTGGATCTGACCTGGGGCGTCCAGAACCACAACCAGGTTTTGTCTGCTCTGACCCACATACCAGCCCAGACCCTGCCTCAGACCCTGCCTCAGACCCTGCCTCAGACCCAGACCCTGCCTCAGACCCTGCCCCAGACCCTGCCTCAGACCCTGCCTCAGGCCCTGGCTCAGACCCTGCCCCAGACCCTGCCTCAGACCCAGACCCTGCCCCAGACCCTGCCCCAGACCCTGCCTCAGACCCTGCCTCAGACCCAGACCCTGCCCCAGACCCTGCCTCAGACCCTGCCCCAGACCCTGCCCCAGACCCTGCCTCAGACCCTGCCCCAGACCCTGCCTCAGACCCTGCCTCAGACCCAGACCCTGCCCCAGACCCTGCCCCAGCCCCTGCCTCAGACCCAGACCCTGCCTCAGACCCAGCCCCTGCCTCAGACCCAGACCCTGCCCCAGACCCTGCCCCAGACCCTGCCTCAGACCCAGACCCTGCCCCTGCCTCAGGCCCTACCCCCCCTACCTGAGGGCCTCCCTCCAACTCTGGAAAGAAGAATTACTGACCTGACCCTGGTAAGACTGGATAACCCAGCAGGATAACCCTGGTCACACTAGGTCACCCTGGGTCACCCTAGGTCACACTAGGTCACACTAGACTGCATGGGTTGTCTTTTTCCTACATAAATTACAAGCAGTGATTCTAATGAAGGTTTATTTAAACGGATGCATTATCCCCTAACATCTGGCGGCTGGAGTGATTGATGTATTGGTTGGTTGATTGACGGATGTTTTGATTGGTTAATTGACGGATGTTTTGATTGGTTGTTCTCAGGTAGCCAGGGTGTTAGCAGGAGAGTCCAAACTGAAGTTTTTCACTCCGGAAGTCAACGGCCTCCTCCTAGAGTAAGCTGCACTGTGACACTACACACACCCTCCTAGAGTAAGCTGCACTGTGACACTACACACACCCTCCTAGAGTAAGCTGCACTGTGACACTACACACCCTCCTCCTGGAGTAAGCTGCACTGTGACACTACACACACCCTCCTAGAGTAAGCTGCACTGTGACACTACACACACCCTCCTAGAGTAAGCTGCACTGTGACACTACACACCCTCCTCCTAGAGTAAGCTGCACTGTGACACTACACACACCCTCCTAGAGTAAGCTGCACTATGACACTACACACACCCTTCTAGAGTAAGCTGCACTGTGACACTACACACATCCCACTGACATAGTATTGCCTATATTGTATAATAATTTCAATGTATTACTTTCGTAGTTCTGTATGATAACATCATTGTAGTATGTTGTTCTATTATTGTATTGACTGTTTTGTGATTGTGTATGGAAGTATTACTGTCCTGTTTCTCTTGCGTTTCCTAACCTGTGTGTGTGTGTGTGTGTGTGAGCAGCGTGGAGCTGCAGGTGAGGGAGCTGGGGGTACAGGTACGCTCCAGGGTGTACACACACCTGGCCTCGCTCCTGCCCTGCAGCAGAGACACTCTGCTAAAACGAGCCAACAAGCTGCTCAAGGCCCAGGTACGTACCTCTGGGAGGAAGAGGGAGTGTGTCCACAAGATGATGGACCTGTGTGTGTGTGTGTGTCCAGGCGGAACCCATCCAGCGTCTGAGCGAAGCCATTGGAAGAACTATGCCAGAACAGATCTCCCGTTACCACGACGACTGCCTGGCCCAGGCCCACGCCAGGGTCCTCAAGTATGTCACCTTGGCAACCGCATACCAGATCCTGTTCCTATTCATCACTTCTCACCCTCTCTCTCTCCTCCTCTCTCACAGGATGGTAGAGGGGGAGGTGGGAGGATCTGGGGAGGGGGAAGGAGAAGGAGAGAGGAACAGTAAACAAGTGGCAGGTCCTCGGAAGACTTTCATGTGGAATATAGAGATCAGGTCAGACACATAGACGTGTGTGTGTATATTTATATACACTGTATATATCTCGGTTGTCAGATCATTAGCATATATATATATATATATATATATATATATATATGCTAATGATCATATATATGCTAATGATCTGACAAGTATTAGGAGCCAGGCTGGCCAAGCTGATACAGCATTGATTGCATGCCTTTTGAATGACCGTGTGTGTCAGGGAGTGTCTGTGCAGCGTGGTGAGGGTGGCGCTGGACAGGTATGAGAGGGAGAGAGGGAGAGACCAGGAAGACCAGGAGGAGCACCTGAGGACCTTCCTGCAGGAGAAGGTGAAACCCCTCTGGCCCCGAGGGTGGATGCAGCCCAGGTAAATGCTCTCTCTTACTCACTCACTCACTCTCTCTCACACACACACACCATGCTGTACTTTCTAAATGCACCATTTGTACGTGGAGTTTGACTGAGATGTGATGTGCTGCTGCTGTTTACAGAATTCTGATGAAGGAGAGCAGGAGAGTCCTCCGTGAGAGAACCTCAACGTGGGTAACGGTGTGTGTGTGTGCACCCTGTGCAGTGTGTGTGTGTGTGTGTGTGCACGCACCCTGTACAGTATGTGTGTGTGCACCCTGTACAGTGTGTGTGTGTGTATGTACTGTACGAAACACTAGTTATGTTGGCTCCCTCCCCCAGTGTGAAGAGGAAGATGAAGACTGAGAAAAGACAGTCATCCATCCTGGGACCCCAGCCTCCTGGATCCCTCCCCACAAACGGAGCACCTCCCCTGGGCACGGCCTCCGCCCCGGACCCCCTGACCCCCCACCACCCCCAAAGCTTCCGGCCCTGCCAGCCCTCTCCGGGCGGGGCTGTGGTCGTGGTGGGGGATGAGAAGGAGGGAGGCGTGGGAGGGTGCTCCTCCAGTGTGGGTGTGTCTCCCACCCCCTCCCCCTTCAGGCTGGGGGGCCAGCAGGCCCTGGCCAGGGACAGGATCTTCAACAGCTGTGTTTCCCAGGCGCTACTAGCTGCCTGCGCGACCGCTGACCTCTCACCGCAGCAGTGGGGGTGTGGCCTGCTGAGCCCCCCACCCCCTCCCCCCCCACCGCATTCCAGCCCCGCCCTCCCCTTCTTCCTCCACAGCCTCACACACAGTGAGTGTGTGTGTGTGTACAGATTTTTCATTCACAACAACGTTTTATAATTATTCATGTGCATATGATATAGTCAGTCTTTAACACATTGACACACATTTTTGTGTGTGTCAGATGCAGGGCAGCTGATGGAGGAAGGTGTTGACTCCCAGAGGAAGCTCCACTGATCCAGACAGAACCTACTGGAACTCCCCAGGGAACAATCCTCAATGCTCTGGAACCCTCCTGAATGCTCTGGAACTCCCCAGGGAACAATCCTCAATGCTCTGGAACCCTCCTGAATGCTCTGGAACTCCCCAGGGAACACTCCTGAACGCTCTGGAACTCCCCAGGGAACACTCCTGAACGCTCTGGAACTCACCAGGGAACACTCCTGAACGCTCTGGAACACTCCTGAATGCTCTGGAACACTGACACCACCAGATGAGATGCTGTTAGTTTAACACGTGGTGTTTTCATGGCATGATCCTTTTGATGGGTGGAGAAGGTTGGTGTAATATGACGTATTGGTGGATGTAGACTGATGATTTCTACCAACCCTGGGATGGTTGTGGTGTTTGAGAAGGGATCCATTTGTTGTCATTAAATTAATTTGAATAAATTAACTTGCAATGCAGGCCACAGACTCTTTAATACTTATTTAAACGACCATCTAGTTGTATCAACCTGCAGAGTCGGGGTGTCAGAAAACCAGAAGAAAGCAGGGCTCCCCTGTTAGCTCACTGGCTTAGTGTGCATGCTCTTTCAGACATGCGGGGCAGTACCACAACAGACTGGGTTAGTGTGCATGCTCTTTCAGACATGCTGGGGCAGTACCACAACAGACTGCGCTAGTGTGCATGCTCTTTCAGACATGCTGGGGCAGTACCACAACAGACTTTTAACTTAAGTTACATTGTGGTCATGTGAGATGTGGGACGTCACCTTCACAGTTTCATAAATGTCGTCTCCTGCGCCAAATGCTTGTTATTCTCAGGAAGATTCTCTTTCATTAAGTTTGGTTAGAAACAGAATGCACATTTTACAATGATGATCGGGGAGGTCAGCTTCTTCTCCAGGGCGTCAAGTAATATTTACGATTACAGGTAAGAATGGTATATCAATTATCGATTTATACCAAATGTTTAATTGGCCCAAAACATCAAAACAGATAAACATGACCATAACCCTACACCTCCGGTCGACGCTCTGACAACCACACGTTTCAACACCTGGAACTTCTGTCGTTAATTTGAGTTGACAGTTTCATTCTATTACTTTATGTAACAAAAGTCAAAATATCTTCTGCATAACAGTACCAAAATAAAAGTATTCGTAAACTTAGAATTTGTTACACAAAACATTCAGGGCAGAACAACTTATGTTGTTACACTTGTTACACTGTTGTTGGTTGCCAGGTGATGGAGTTCTGAGGGCATGGCCCCCAGCCCTAGTTGGACTGCCACCAAAGAACACAGCCAATCAGACACGCTAATTCTTTTGTTCAAACTTTAATATTTAACCACTGTAAACATTGACAACATATGATGAAAACATCTTTCTGAAGACTTCCTTGTCTTATAAAAAACATCTGAACCATTACAAATAATGAGAAATATTAAGTTAACTCAAGAATAACACCGCCAATCAGAAGCCTTCCTGGGTCAGGGTCCGTCTCTCAGCCAATAAGAAATCCTCCTGTGTTGGTCTCAGCCGATAGCGTGTCTACCTGAGGCCCAGCTGGGATAAGGTAGCACACTGGTTCCAGTTGCTCTCTCTGGGGAACAGCTGGCCCAGACGTAGACAACCGTCCACCGACGCCTCATAGAACTCTCCCTCCTCGTCCCCCCAGCCCCCCTCCTTCCTCACCCCCTCCCCCCCACCAGGGCACGGCCGGGAGAACAGAGAGGGGCGGGGCCTGCTGGCCAGGAACCTCCTCCTCACACAGCCCAGAGACACCAGGGTCTGGAGGAGAGGAGATCCTGAGTTAGAATGTGTGCTATCTAATGTGTGCTATCTAATGTGTGCTATCTAATGTGTGCTATCTAATGTGTGCTATCTAATGTGTGCTATCTAATGTGTGCCCATGTGTATATGGTTGCATGTGTGTGTATATATATGTTTGTATATTGTGTGTGTGTGTGTCACCTGCACCAGGTCCAACACCACCACAGGTTGGAGGACGTGTCGGTAGTGCTCCAGTAAGCTGCGCTGTGATAGGCCGGGCTGGGTCATGATGTGGTAGAGCACTGCCTCCAGCATGCCCTTCAGGGTGGGCCGGTTCAGACCCCCATCCACCATCCTCCAGGGTCGAGACACATACCTCACCTCCTCACACACACCCCTGCTGGTGGGGAGGGGAGGGACAGAGAGGTGGATGGATGGAGAGAGGGAGAGAGGTGGAGGGAGAGGTGGAGGGGAGGGAGGGAGATGGATGGAGAGAGGGAGGGAGGGGAGAGAGAGATGGACGAAGAGGGAGGGGAGAGAGGTGGACAGTGGTAGAGGGGAGGGAGAGAGGTGGATGGAGAGAGGTGGAGGGGAGAGGACAAAAAGGGTTTAATATCAGTGACTGGAACTAATCTGGTAGTTGATCAGCAGTGAAGCGCTCTGATTGGCCAGTCAAGTGACCTTTGACCTTACCCATCATCCTCTGCTGCAGCTCTCTGATTGGTCAGACTGGAGGTTGAAGAGCATGATGATTTGCAAACCCTCTCTCCTTCCTCTCTCCTCTCCAACTCTTCCTCTCCTCCTTGGTCTTCCTCTCTCTCCATCCCTCCCGTCTCCCTCTCTCTCTCCTCTCCACAATTCTGCTCCCCCCCCTCTCCCTCCATCCTGTCTCCATCCTCCCCTATGTCTCTCCCCTCTTTCCCCTCTCCCTCCCTGGCCACTTTCTTCCCAGGTGGCCCCTGGTCCTCTCTGTCCTCCAGGCTCCTCTTCCTGCCTCTCTCCCCAAGCTGCGATCCCTGGTCCTGGGCCTGGTCTTGGTCCTGGTCCGGCCGGCTTCTCTGGGTGGTGGTCAGTAGCCAGGGTTCAGCATGGGCCAGTAGGACCAGCCGCATCGAAGCCCCGCCCAACTGCAACATCTGCCCCGCCTCCTGCAGGTCCTGCACCAATCAGAGGAGGAGGAGGAGGAAGGATGCACACAAAGAATAAGCTGAGGGGAGTGAATGGGAGAGGGTACCTGTGTGTGTACCTGTATGTACTGCTGTAGTGTGTGTGTGTGTGTGTGTACCTGTATGTACTGCTGTAGTGTGTGTACCTGTAGTGTGTGTGTGTTTACCTGTATGTACTGCTGTAGTGTGTGTGTGTTTACCTGTATGTACTGCTGTAGTGTGTGTGTTTACCTGTATGTACTGCTGTAGTGTGTGTACCTGTAGTGTGTGTGTGTACCTGTAGGTACTGCTGTAGTGTGTGTGTGTGTACCTGTATGTACTGCTGTAGTGTGTGTGTGCGTCCGTCCCTGGGTTCCTGCAGGTGTGCGAACGCCATCAGGAAGTCCCGCCCCTCCACTCCGTATGGCCCCGCCTCCTGCAGAGCCTTGAGCAGCTCTTGATTGGCTGCCAGGTCCTGGGGGGTGTAGCTCTCAGGGAGGGAGGAGAGGGGGGGGGAGGAGGGGAGCTGGACAGGACGGGTGAGGAAGGGAGGCAGCAGAGAGGGTCCTTGTGGGGAGGAGTCTACAGGGGAAGGGAGAGACAAGCAACCAATCACAACATGGGTTCATGTGTGTGTGTGTACCTGGTGTGAACAGCATGTGTGCAGTGTGTGTGTACCTGGTGTGAACAGCGTGTGTGTGTGTACCTGGTGTGAACGATGTTTGTGCAGTGTGCAGTGTGTGTGTACCTGGTGTGTGCAGTGTGTGTGTGTGTGTACCTGGTGTGAACGGCGTGTGTGCAGTGTGCAGTGTGTGTGTACCTGGTGTGTGCAGTGTGTGTGTGTGTGTGTGTGTGTACCTGGTGTGAACGGCGTGTGTGCAGTGTGCAGTGTGTGTGTACCTGGTGTAAACAGCGTGTGTGCAGTGTGTGTGTGTGTGTACCTGGTGTGAACGGCGTGTGTGCAGTGTGCAGTGTGTGTGTACCTGGTGTGAACAGCGTGTGTGTGTGTACCTGGTGTGAACGATGTGTGTGCAGTGTGTGTGTACCTGGTGTGTGCAGTGTGTGTGTGTGTGTGTGTGTGTGTGTGTGTGTGTACCTGGTGTGAACGGCGTGTGTGCAGTGTGCAGTGTGTGTGTACCTGGTGTGAACAGCGTGTGTGCAGGCTGGCTGCGTAGCTTCAGCTTCACGCTGCAGCTCTCCACCACCACACTGTCGTTGTTGCTGAGCTGCCGGAGGTTGATGCCAGCGGCCGGCCAGCACCCCCGCAGCAGCAGCAGGCCAGTGTGAGAGCTGGGACGCAACTGAGCATGCTCAGCCTGGGAACCTCCACGTCTGCCTCCCCCCTCCCCCCCCTCCTCCTCCTCCTCCTGCTCCAGCGCTGCCATGCTGGGGGAGGAGAGGATGGGGGTGTAGAGGGGAGGGGGCGGGGGAGGAAGGAGAGGGGGATGGGAGGAGGGGGGGGGACCAGGTGATACTCAATAACACTTACTAAAATAATGAAACTGTATCTGAGAGTGTGTGTGTGTGTGTGTGCCCCACCTCCTCTTCACTGAGTCTGTGTCCACCAGACTGGAGTCGACCACAACGATGTGTTTGGGAATCCCCACAGACACACTGAGCATGCCCAGGGTCATGAGGCTGAGGCAGGCCAGCACGGCGCCCCCCGCTGCCCCCGCAGGGAACTGCAGCATGCCCTCTTCATCCGGAGGCTCCAGGGACTCCAGGGGGCCAGTGGCAGGTGCCTGGCCCAGGACAGGCAGCTCCGTCTGGGGCAGGGAGGGCTGGGGAGGAGGGTCGTCTCTGGAGGTCTCCGAGTCGTTGGGTGCTTCTGGCTCTGTGTTTTCATCCCCCCTCTCCTCCTCCTCCTCCTCCTCCTCCTCCTCCTCCTCCTCCTCCTCCTCCTCCTCCTCCTCCTCCTCCTCCTCCTCGTCCTCCTCCTCCTCCTCCTCGTCCTCCTCCCTTCACCTTGCATTGTCTCTCAGTCCCTCCCTGGTCTCTCTCCTCTTCCATCCTCTCCTCTTCCTCCAGTCTCTCACCACTCCCCCTGTCCACCGTCTTGTTGTGGAACGATGTCATTGGTTGGTGGTCAGTTGTCTTGTTTTCTCTGAGGGCTTCCAGGAACTGGAAGGCCTCGCTGCACAGCGTTGCAGGGAAACGCCAGGCGAAACACCTGCAAAGAGGAACACCTTAGAACCCAGGAACACCTTAGAACCCAGGAACACCTTAGAACCCAGGAACACCTTAGAACCCAGGAACACCTTAGAACCCAGGAGCGTTGTAGAGGAGTACTTTGAGGTAGGTAGGGGTAGTTTGAGATAGGGTAACTAACCTGTAGTAGGTCTGGGACAGCTGGTAGGAGGGTAACTAACCTGTAGTAGGTCTGGGACAGCTGGTAGGAGGGTAACTAACCTGTAGTAGGTCTGGGACAGCTGGTAGGAGGGTAACTAACCTGTAGTAGGTCTGGGACAGCTGGTAGGAGGGTAACTAACCTGTAGTAGGTCTGGGACAGCTGGTAGGAGGGTAACTAACCTGTAGTAGGTCTGGGACAGCTGGTAGGAGGGTAACTAACCTGTAGTAGGTCTGGGACAGCTGGTAGGACATGGGCAGGATGGGCAGGGCACGGTTCTTCTTGGGCCCCCCCTGCTGGTTGATACGGCGCCGGTTCACCAGGCCGTTCTTCCTGCAGCAGAGGAAGGCCTGGCACAGCAGCTCCTGACCGTACCTGCTGTACATGTGGAACGTCTGGGGGGGGGTGAACAGGGGGTTTGGAGGTGTGTGTGCGCCAGCGTGTGTGTGTGTGTGTGTGAGTACCTGGAAGGATCTGCAGCTCTTCATCTGGGTGTTGGACATGACCAGAGTGCTCTGGATCAGGTTGTTCAACACCAGGGAGTGGATGTCCTCAACACTGACACACACACACACCCACACACACACAGCACATTCCCAGACCAAACATTCATGTTATATATAAGCCAGGTGTCAATGTGTTTATCGTCTCCAGGCCATCTGTGTGTGTGTGTGTGTGTGTTTCTCACCAGTTGAGGTTGTCTCTAAGGACCCTCTCTTTGCCCTGGTCTATGATAAGCACCTTAAACCTGCAACACAGTCACACACACACAATTTACTTCCATTCGTGTGCATACATACTGACAGTACAGCCTGGGAGTGTGTGTGTACCTTGAGAACAGCGCTTGTTTGGAGTTGGGGATGGTGTGTGATTGAGTCACTGCAGCAGAGCTGAACTTCTGCCTCAGCATCACCACCAGCTGTCTAAACGCATTAGCACACTCCTGGAACACACACACACACAGAAACACACGCACAGAGACACACACACACGTTTGCAAAACTTGAGTTAGATGCAGAACATGAGCTGTAGTAGGTACACTAATCCCTCTTTGACCCAGCTAACTCCAGGTCCACAAACAGCCCCATACCATGGCATCATTAGGGTTCCTGGGCTTCTGCCTGTCTAGAGTGTCCATCAGACAGCTGTCCTGAGAGACCTCCGCCAGACAGATCCTACACACACACACACCCAAGGTTACTGGGAGACTGGGGAGTGTGTGTGCCTGTAGTTGAGGTGTGTGTGTGCCTGTAGTTGAGGTGTGTGTGTACCTGTAGTTGAGGTGTGTGTGAGGGTTCTTCATGATGTAGCGTGTGCGGCGGGCGATGGCGACGGAGGTCTTATCCAGAGCCTCAGACAGGTCAGCATGCAGCAGGTCCCTCACCTCACAGTACGGCACAAAGGGCCGCCGCAGCTACACACACAACTGGTCAATTCAAAGCTCATATAGAAGTGATTATTCTGTCTGTGTGTGTGTGTGTGTGTGTACCTGTCTGTTGAGCAGGCGAGAGGCCACGCTACACAGCATGAGGAAGGAGTCCTCTCTGAGCGTCCACACCACCCTGCGCCGTGTCATCCTCTTCAGAGCCCTGCGGTCTGCCTCGTCATGGGCCGGCCTGCGCACCACCACTACACACACACACACACACACACACCACGCACACACACACACACACACCATACGCATACACACACACACAATACACAGATCATACACACACACGCACACAATACACACACCATACACACACACGCACACAATTCACACACACCATACACACACGCACACAATACACACACACAAATAAGTCAGGTGGCTGAGCGGTTAGGGAATCAGGCTAGTAATCAGAAAGTTGCCGGTTTGATTCCTGGCCATGCAATTTGACGTTGTGTCCTTGGGCAAGGCACTTGCCTCGGGGGAATGTACCTGTACTTACTGTAAGTCGCTCTGGATAAGAGCGTCTGCTAAATGACTAAATGTAAACATAATCCATACACAACCATCACACCACTACAACTGCGATTGGTGGGTGTGTCAATAAAACTCACCTTTCTTAATCTTGGCCGGGACCTTGGCGACCTGCTTCCGGATTGGTCGTTTCCGCTCCCTCTTCTTTCCGCCTCTCACCTGCTGGTTCCTACTGGCTGGCTCCATGGCAACTGTCACCTTCTCCTCCAATAGGGATATCAAGCTCTGCTTATTGGTCAGAGAGCCTGGGAAGGTCGAACCTGGAACACCCACACACACAGGCATTAATACATAGACTAACACACCCACATCAATACACAGCCACGGTAACTCACCACACACACAGTACCTCAACACACACATAATAACTCACCACACACACACACAGTAACTCACCACACACACACAGTAACTCACCACACACACACAGTAACTCACCACACACACACACACAGTAACTCACCACACACACACACACAGTAACTCACCACACACACACACACACAGTAACTCACCACACACACACACACACACACACACACACACACACACACACACACAGTAACTCACCACACACACACACACACACACACACACACACACACACACACACACAGTAACTCACCACACACACACACAGTAACTCACCCGCCCTGGCAGCCCAGCTGAAAGACTGTTTGTTGAGGAGACTCTTCAATCTGATGGTGCTGCTGACCTCACAGGCATTGTTCTATCTCACACACACACACACACCGTTAAGTGAGCGAAAACTGAAGAACACATTCTGTAATACATTTGATGTTTGTGTGTGGTGTGGTGTGGTGTGTGTGTGTGTGTGTGTACCCTCTTCCTGTCCAGCAGCTGGTTGGTCCAGATCCAGTTGCGTTTCAGGTGGCTGTAGAAGTCAGAGTCCAGCCCCCCAGCCCCCCGGCCGTCCCCTGGGACCAGGGCCTCATCACACACCTCCCTGCTGCCCCTGCTCACACACGTATAAACACACACACACACTTCAGAGTCCAGGCCACTTGTGTGTGTTTACAGCAGGTATACATGTGTATAACAGGTGTATGTGTGTCTGTGTGTACCTGAGTGTGTATAACAGTCTCTGGTACTCGTTGCGTTTTGGTGTCCATGGAACCTCAGAGGGTTCTGTGGTATCCGTGGTAACTGCTGGCTCCTCCTCCTGACAGCTCATGGATTTCTCGGATACACGTTTTGGTCGGATGACACCTGAAATAAACACACACACACACACCGGAGGTGAACACACACAACCACACCTGGAGGTGGAGACAACTGACCCCTGGGTACCTGTGTGTGTGTGTGTGTGTGTACCTAGCGGAGTGTTGAGGCAGACACACAGCAGGTCAAACCAGTAGTTGTCAACATCGTCGGCCGTGAGGAAGCAGTAGTTCCGCCTCTCAAACGGTCGCCCTGGCACCGGGCTGGCCAGCGAATAGTGAGGCTCGCAGGAGCTGGTGTCAACGATGACAGCATTACGCTTCAGATACAGAAACACCTGGAGGAGAGCAGAGGTACAACAGTCCAGTAGGTGTAGGTGTATAGAGCAGACAGGTAGGTGTATAGAGCAGACAGCTAGGTGTAGGTGTATAGAGCAGACAGGTAGGTGTATAGAGCAGACAGGTAGGTGTATAGAGCAGACAGGTAGGTGTAGGTGTATAGAGCAGACAGGTAGGTGTATAGATTAGACAGGTAGGTGTAGGTGTATAGAGCAGACAGGTAGGTGTATAGAGTAGACAGGTAGGTGTAGGTGTATAGAGCAGACAGGTAGGTGTATAGATTAGACAGGTAGGTGTAGGTGTATAGAGCAGACAGGTAGGTGTATAGATTAGACAGGTAGGTGTAGGTGTATAGAGCAGACAGGTAAGTGTATAGATTAGACAGGTAGGTGTAGGTGTATAGAGCAGACAGGTAGGTGTATAGAGCAGACAGGTAGGTGTAGGTGTATAGAGCAGACAGGTAGGTGTATAGATTAGACAGGTAGGTGTAGGTGTATAGAGCAGACAGGTAGGTGTATAGATTAGACAGGTAGGTGTAGGTGTATAGAGCAGACAGGTAGGTGTATAGATTAGACAGGTAGGTGTAGGTGTATAGAGCAGACAGGTAGGTGTATAGATTAGACAGGTAGGTGTAGGTGTATAGAGCAGACAGGTAGGTGTATAGAGCAGACAGGTAGGTGTAGGTGTATAGAGCAGACAGGTAGGTGTATAGATTAGACAGGTAGGTGTAGGTGTATAGAGCAGACAGGTAGGTGTATAGATTAGACAGGTAGGTGTAGGTGTATAGAGCAGACAGGTAGGTGTATAGATTAGACAGGTAGGTGTAGGTGTATAGAGCAGACAGGTAGGTGTATAGATTAGACAGGTAGGTGTAGGTGTATAGAGCAGACAGGTAGGTGTATAGATTAGACAGGTAGGTGTAGGTGTATAGAGCAGACAGGTAGGTGTATAGATTAGACAGGTAGGTGTAGGTGTATAGAGCAGACAGGTAGGTGTATAGATTAGACAGGTAGGTGTAGGTGTATAGAGCAGACAGGTAGGTGTATAAAGCAGACAGGTAGGTGTAGGTGTATAGAGCAGACAGGTAGGTGTATAGAGCAAACAGGTAGGTGTAGGTGTATAGAGCAGACAGGTAGGTGTATAGAGCAGACAGGTAGGTGATAGAGCAGACAGGTAGGTGTAGGTGTATAGAGCAGACAAGTAGGTGTATAGAGCAGACAGGTAGATGTATAGAGCAGACAGGTAGGTGTAGGTGTATAGAGCAGACAGGTAGGTGTATAGAGCAGACAGGTAGATGTATAGAGCAGACAGCTAGGTGTAGGTGTATAGAGCAGACAGGTAGGTGTATAGAGCAGACAGGTAGATGTATAGAGCAGACAGGTAGGTGTAGGTGTATAGAGCAGACAGGTAGGTGTATAGAGCAGACAGGTAGATGTATAGAGCAGACAGGTAGGTGTAGGTGTATAGAGCAGACAGGTAGGTGTATAGAGCAGACAGGTAGATGTATAGAGCAGACAGGTAGGTGTAGTTGAATAGAGCAGACAGGTAGGTGTATGTGAATAGAGCAGACAGGTAGGTGTAGGTGTATAGAGCAGACAGGTAGGTGTATAGAGCAGACAGGTAGGTGTATAGATTAGACAGGTAGGTGTAGGTGTATAGAGCAGACAGGTAGGTGTATAGATTAGACAGGTAGGTGTAGGTGTATAGAGCAGACAGGTAGGTGTATAGAGCAGACAGGTAGGTGTATAGAGCAGACAGGTAGGTGTAGGTGTATAGAGCAGACAAGTAGGTGTATAGAGCAGACAGGCAGATGTATAGAGCAGACAGGTAGGTGTAGGTGTATAGAGCAGACAGGTAGGTGTATAGAGCAGACAGGTAGATGTATAGAGCAGACAGGTAGGTGTAGGTGTATAGAGCAGACAGGTAGGTGTATAGAGCAGACAGGTAGATGTATAGAGCAGACAGGTAGGTGTAGTTGAATAGAGCAGACAGGTAGGTGTATGTGAATAGAGCAGACAGGTAGGTGTAGGTGTATAGAGCAGACAGGTAGGTGTATAGAGCAGACAGGTAGGTGTAGGTGTATAGACCAGACAGGTAGGTGTATAGAGCAGACAGGTAGGTGTAGGTGTATAGACCAGACAGGTAGGTGTATAGAGCAGACAGCTAGGTGTAGGTGTATAGAGCAGACAGGTAGATGTATAGAGCAGACAGCTAGGTGTAGGTGTATAGAGCAGACAGGTAGATGTAGGTGTATAGAGCAGACAGCTAGGTGTAGGTGTATAGAGCAGACAGGTAGGTGTATAGAGCAGACAGGTAGGTGTATAGAGCAGACAACTAGGTGTAGGTGTATAGAGCAGACAGGTAGGTGTATAGAGCAGACAGGTAGATGTATAGAGCAGACAGGTAGGTGTAGGTGTATAGAGCAGACAGGTAGGTGTATAGAGCAGACAGGTAGATGTATAGAGCAGACAGCTAGGTGTAGTTGAATAGAGCAGACAGGTAGGTGTATGTGAATAGAGCAGACAGGTAGGTGTAGGTGTATAGAGCAGACAGGTAGGTGTATAGAGCAGACAGCTAGGTGTAGGTGTATAGAGCAGACAGGTAGATGTATAGAGCAGACAGCTAGGTGTAGGTGTATAGAGCAGACAGGTAGATGTAGGTGTATAGAGCAGACAGCTAGGTGTAGGTGTATAGAGCAGACAGGTAGGTGTATAGAGCAGACAGGTAGGTGTATAGAGCAGACAACTAGGTGTAGGTGTATAGAGCAGACAGGTAGGTGTATAGAGCAGACAGGTAGATGTATAGAGCAGACAGGTAGGTGTAGGTGTATAGAGCAGACAGGTAGGTGTATAGAGCAGACAGGTAGATGTATAGAGCAGACAGGTAGGTGTAGTTGAATAGAGCAGACAGGTAGGTGTATGTGAATAGAGCAGACAGGTAGGTGTAGGTGTATAGAGCAGACAGGTAGGTGTATAGAGCAGACAGGTAGGTGTATAGAGCAGACAGGTAGGTGTAGGTGTATAGACCAGACAGGTAGGTGTATAGAGCAGACAGGTAGGTGTAGGTGTATAGAGCAGACAGGTAGGTGTATAGAGCAGACAGGTAGGTGTATAGAGCAGACAGGTAGGTGTAGGTGTATAGACCAGACAGGTAGGTGTATAGAGCAGACAGGTAGGTGTAGGTGTATAGAACAGACAGGTAGGTGTATAGATTAGACAGGTAGGTGTAGGTGTATAGAGCAGACAGGTAGGTGTATAGATTAGACAGGTAGGTGTAGGTGTATAGAGCAGACAGGTAGGTGTATAGAGCAGACAGGTAGGTGTATAGAGCAGACAGGTAGGTGTAGGTGTATAGAGCAGACAAGTAGGTGTATAGAGCAGACAGGTAGATGTATAGAGCAGACAGGTAGGTGTAGGTGTATAGAGCAGACAGGTAGGTGTATAGAGCAGACAGGTAGATGTATAGAGCAGACAGCTAGGTGTAGGTGTATAGAGCAGACAGGTAGGTGTATAGAGCAGACAGGTAGATGTATAGAGCAGACAGGTAGGTGTAGGTGTATAGAGCAGACAGGTTGGTGTATAGCGCAGACAGGTAGATGTATAGAGCAGACAGGTAGGTGTAGTTGAATAGAGCAGACAGGTAGGTGTATGTGAATAGAGAAGACAGGTAGGTGTAGGTGTATAGAGCAGACAGGTAGGTGTATAGAGCAGACAGGTAGGTGTATAGAGCAGACAGGTAGGTGTAGGTGTATAGACCAGACAGGTAGGTGTATAGAGCAGACAGGTAGGTGTAGGTGTATAGACCAGACAGGTAGGTGTATAGAGCAGACAGCTATGTGTAGGTGTATAGAGCAGACAGGTAGATGTATAGAGCAGACAGCTAGGTGTAGGTGTATAGAGCAGACAGGTAGATGTAGGTGTATAGAGCAGACAGCTAGGTGTAGGTGTATAGAGCAGACAGGTAGGTGTATAGAGCAGACAGCTAGGTGTAGGTGTATAGAGCAGACAGGTAGGTGTATAGAGCAGACAGCTAGGTGTAGGTGTATAGAGCAGACAGCTAGGTGTAGGTGTATAGAGCAGACAGGTAGGTGTATAGAGCAGACAGCTAGGTGTAGGTGTATAGAGCAGACAGGTAGGTGTATAGAGCAGACAGGTAGGTGTATAGAGCAGACAGGTAGGTGTATAGAGCAGACAGCTAGGTGTAGGTGTATAGAGCAGACAGGTAGGTGTATAGAGCAGACAGGTAGGTGTATAGAGCAGACAGCTAGGTGTAGGTGTATAGAGCAGACAGCTCGGTGTAGGTGTATAGAGCAGACAGCTAGGTGTAGGTGTATAGATCAGACAGGTAGGTGTAGGTGTACCTGGTCCTTGTCCTGGAACTTCTCTGTGGGGCTGAACTGAAGCAAGCCCATGTAGACCAACCTCTGCATACTCTCATGGAAGCTGAAGATGTACTTCCTGAAACACACACAGACACCTCACTGGCTGAGATATGGACTGAGATGTGTGTGTGGGTGTGTACTGTGTGGGTGTGTACTGTGTGTGTGTATGTACTGTGTGTGTGTGTGTGTACCGCTTGAACAGCAGCTGTCTCTGAATCCTGGAGGGCAGGAACCTGATGAGATAGTGCTGCTTCTCTGGGTCGCTCAAATAGGCGTCCAAGCCTTCTATCTGGAGACACACACACACACATATATAATGCACACACACAATATACACACACAATTATGAATGTATGCATGTGTGTGTGTGAGTGTGTACCGTGAAGTTGATCTGGATGATCTGGGTGAAGATGGAGAGAGGCAGGCAGAGCAGGGTGTCGGAGGACAGGGCCCAGCCTGGACCAAACTCCTGATGGAGCGGAGAGGGAGGGACGAACCTCCTCCAGGTCATCTCCTCACTATACACTGGGGACACAAAGTACACACTCACATTATACACTCTCACTATACACACACACACGTTATATACTCTCACTACACACTACACTTGTCGCGGCAGCCACAGCGTGACCTCTCACCTTTCACATGGGCGTCAAAGTGTCCGAGCTCCGACGAGTCCAGAAACTCTGCCCCTTCCTTCTCCACAGGCAACCTCACTTCCTGCTGGCAGGTGGGGGCGGGCTCTGTGACCGGCTGGGCGTGGGCGGGACCAGCGAGAGGACTAGCAAGGGGACTGTCTGGCAAGTGGGCGGGACCAGTGAGGGGATTGGCTGGCGCGTGGGCGGGGCCAGCGAGGGGACTGTCTGGCTCATGGGCGGGGCCAGCGAGGGGACTGTCTGGCTCATGGGCGGGGCCAGCGAGGGGACTGTCTGGCGCGTGGGCGGGGCCAGCGAGGGGACTGGCTGGTGTGTGGGCGGGGCCAGGGAGGGGATTGGCTGGTGCCTGGCGGAGGGGGTGTCCGTAAATGACATACCACAGGAAGGTGTGGACCAGACGCAGACGATGCATTTTCGGCTGGTACCCCAGACACCTGCTGAGCCCCTTAACTATGGGGGAGGGAGGAGGGGGGGGAGGAGAGAAAGAGATTAGTAGTTTGTGATGATATTAACGATTAACCTGAGTATTCTTAACTACCCATAAGAGGTGGCTTTTAACTCCCCAACACACGCATACACACACACCACACGCATACGTACCGGTAGTGGGTTTGTACTTGTCCATCTCCTCCCTACTCTTCTGAAACTTCTTTGTTCTCTTTCCTTTGTTCACCTTCTCCTCTCTCCCCCCCTCCTCCTCGCTCCCTCGCTCCTTCCCCCTCCCCCCCTCCTTCCCTCCCTCCTCTGCCTGAGCCCTGAGAGGGAGGGAGGGAGGCAGGGAGGGAAAAAGAATAGAAAATCAAGAGAACAATCATTCAGCTAGAACACAGAAACCCCTTTATATCCATCCTGTGTTTTTTACCCCACCCTCTCCTTCTCCTTCTCCCCCTCCTTCTCCCCCTCCTACCGAGCAGCTGTGTAGGAGCTGGACAGGCGGAAGCGGACCTGCTCTATGGCACTCTTCACTATGGGGTCAGTCTGACAGATGGAGGGATGGACTATCAAGTCCACCTGTGGAGAGGAAATGAGTCTTGAATGCATGCTTGTTCATTTACCTGTGTGTGTGTGTGTGTGTGTGTGTGTGTGTGTCCCTGTGTGTGTCCCTGTGTGTGTGTACCTTCTTGCTGAGGCCATCCTGGATGATGGTGGTAGTGAACATCTTCAGCATGCCCTCCCTGCTCAGATTGTGGATCAGACGGGCGATGGTCTTCTTACAGCACCTGGTCTTGACCCCCTCCAGCACCTCCGCCTCCCGGATCATCCTCTGCAGCCTGGGAGGGGGGGGACAGAGGAAAGGGAAACATGTTATCCAGCACTGGAGGTCACCCTGCCAACGTTCCCATTTTAAACTACAAATCCCATGAGTCTTTGGTACAAGGAAGCAGGAAGTGCTCACGTGAAGAGCCCCTCGACCACGCGCAGGCTGCGGACGCACTCGATGATCATGTTCTTCCTCCTCAGGAGGCGGTAGGTCTGGTGGTGGCGCTGCATGCGCCTGCCCACCCGCCCCCACAGACCAGCAGTGGGGGGCTGGGGACCAATCAGAGACCAGGGGGAGGAAGGAGGGAGCCAATGATGTAACAGAGAGGGAGAGGACAGTTAGAAGTCTGTTGAATCCTGCCTCATGTTTGGGTGAGTGTGTGTGTGGAGGATGGGCCACTGGATCGCCGTGACGACTTACACCTTCAGACACCTTCAGGCTGGGGTCGTCCTCCATGAAAGTGATGCTGTGTTGTGGTTGGTCGGTTTCCATGGTGCCACCCAACATCTCGTCCAATGACAGACTGGGAGGTGCAGGCCCCTCCCCCTCCTCTCCAGCACTGGGCAGAGACTCCGCCTCTGGAACCTTACTGGCTGAGGCTGTGGAGGGGGGTGGGGCATTACCTGATAAACAGATGAAGCAGGAAATCAGGTCAATAATCATCTCTCTCCACCACACATCAGTAGTATCAGTAGTGTGGGAGATTTAGTCTGTAGTATCTAGTATGTAGAACGTAGTTTATTATATTTAGTGTGTAGTATTTAGTTTGCAGTGTCCATCCTCACTCTTAGCAGGAGAGGACTGAGAGACTGGGAAGCTCAGGGTCGTTTGCTTCAGGAGAGAAGGAAGCCCTTCTCTCCACATCCCCCTCTTCTTCTTCTCTCCTGCTCCCTCCTTCCCACCAGCCTCTCCATCTCGCCCCTCGTCCTCGCAGCTGATTGGTGTATCTGCAGCCGGGGGGGTTGTGGGTGAGGCCTCTCTTGAGGGCGCTGTTTTGGATGTTCCCCTGGTCCCCATGGTCCGGGGTCGTGTGGCCATGCCCTCCCCAGAAGCAGGTTTAAGGGCCCTGCCCTCCGCAGAAGCAGGTTTAGGGGCCACACCCTCCAAAGAGGGACTTTTGGGGGGCTCTTGCAGTTCAGAGACAGTTTTTGGGGCCCCTCTCTTTCCAGAGGCAGGTTTGGGGGCCCCTTTCCTCCCAGAGGCAGGTTTGGGGGCTGCTCTCTTCCCAGAGGCAGGTTTGGGGGCCCCTTTCTTCCAAGAGGCAGGTTTAGGGGCCCCAGAGGAGAGCAGCTTCTCGTTCCGCTCCTCCTCCTGGGTGAACTGCTGCAGGAGGTGGGATTGGCTGACGTAGCGGTGGCTGATGTACTTGGTGGTGCGTTGACGACCCTCATCTTCCATGAAGCCCTGGACACACACACACACACATATACACACACATTTATACACACTTTTACATTTATATAAATATCTATATAAACAGACAGGAGTGCACACACACCTGGATGACGTTGTTTCTCTGCAGCAGACGGCAGATCATGCGAGACTCCAGCTGACCCACCCCCATCCTGGAACGCAAGGCACTCTGGGAAAGCCCTTTGGTTCCGCTGGACAGCACTGCAGTAGTCAATCACATAACAGACACAAATCACATACCAATAACAGAACAGACATGATTATACAACCAATCACAGGACAGACATGTTTACACAACCAATCACAGGACAAGATAGAAACACACAGGCAGAGAGAAAATGAGCAGGCATCTTCATCAACCCACTTTCATCTCTGACCAACAAATGAGAGGAGGGCAAAAACCAACACACCAATCCCATAGGCCTGGGAGATGAGGTCAGACTCCATGACCCGCCCCTTGGAGGGGAGGCTCTTCCTGTTTCCTGTTCCATCTTCATCATCGTCATCATCATCCTCCTCAACGAGGACCTCCTTCCTCACGTAGGGTTTCAACAGCTTCAGACCTCGCACCATCGACCGGGAGCCTGAACACACACACACAACAGCTTCAGACCTCGCACCATCGACCGGGAGCCTGAACACACACACACACAACAGCTTCAGACCTCGCACCATGGACCGGGAGCCTGAACACACACACACACACCCACATGATATACAATACACACCCACATGATATACAATACACACACACACACACGATCCCCCCCAGACAGACGGTAGCAGTGTGTACCTCTGGTGGTGAGACAGGTGAGGCAGTGTGTACCTCTGGTGGTGAGACAGGTGATGCAGAGTGTACCTCTGGTGGTGAGACAGGTGAGGCAGTGTGTACCTCTGGTGGTGAGACAGGTGAGGCAGTGTGTACCTCTGGTGGTGAGACAGGTGAGGCAGTGTGTACCTCTGGTGGTGAGACAGGTGAGGCAGTGTGTACCTCTGGTGGTGAGACAGGTGAGGCAGTGTGTACCTCTGGTGGTGAGACAGGTGAGGCAGTGTGTACCTCTGGTGGTGAGACAGGTGAGGCAGTGTGTACCTCTGGTGGTGAGACAGGGCCCAGCAGAGGGGTCAGTCTCCTGCAGGGGAACTTTCACCAGCTGCACCAGCTTGGAGGCCATCATATACTGGGACACACGCTTGAAGGTCCTGTCATTCACACGCTGCACACACACAATATATATATATAAACACAAACACAGGAATATACACACACACAATATATATATATATAAACACAAACACAGGAATATACACACACACAATATATATATATAAACACAAACACAGGAATATACACACACACTTAGTGGTGGGCCGTTATCGGCGTTAACGTGCTGTGTTAACGTGAGACTGTTATAGATTTAAAAAATATCGCCGTTAATCTATTCTCAAAGTTGGGTTGGGAGCTGGGTCTATACTACGCAAGCTATGATGACTCACCTTGATATTTTAGCGAGGATGTATACCTCGTGTATGAAATTACCACATCAAACGAGACGTGCTAACATGGATGCAGCTATGAAGCTGCCTGGTTTGTGAGGGAGGGAGGTCGTGTGGGAGGAGGTGAGGGAGGAGGTGTGGGAGGAGATGAGGGAGGAGGTGAGGGAGGAGGTGAGGGAGGTCGTGTGGGAGGAGGTGAGGGAGGAGATGAGGGAGGAGGTGTGGGAGGAGGTGAGGGAGGTCGTGTGGGAGGAGGTGAGGGAGGAGATGAGGGAGGAGGTGTGGGAGGAGATGAGGGAGGAGGTGAGGGAGGTCGTGTGGGAGGAGGTGAGGGAGGAGGTGAGGGAGGAGATGAGGGAGGAGGTGTGGGAGGAGGTGAGGGAGGTCGTGTGGGAGGAGGTGAGGGAGGAGGTGAGGGAGGAGGTGAGGGAGGAGGTGTGGGAGGAGATGAGGGAGGAGGTGAGGGAGGAGGTGAGGAGGAGGTGAGGGGGGAGGTGAGGGAGGGGGTGAGGGAGGAGGTGAGGGAGGAGGTGAGGGAGGAGGTGAGGGAGGAGGTGAGGGGGGAGGTGAGGGAGGGGGTGTGGGAGGAGGTGAGGGAGGAGGTGAGGGAGGAGGTGTGGGAGGAGGTGAGGGAGGAGGTGAGGGAGGAGGTGAGGGAGGAGGTGTGGGAGGAGATGAGGGAGGAGGTGAGGGAGGAGATGAGGGAGGAGGTGAGGGAGGTCTTGTGGGAGGAGGTGAGGGAGGAGATGAGGGAGGAGATGAGGGAGGAGGTGAGGGAGGAGTCTCACCAGCTGGTCTCGGAGGGAGATGAGGGAGGAGGTGTGGTCGTGGGAGTCCAGCAGAGCGTTGGAGGTGGCCTCCATCAGGATGTCATACTTACTCCTCCTGGGGGGGAGAAGGGTGGGGAGGGGAGATAGTAAGATACTCAAATAGATAGTATGCATGTGTGCATGTGTATTCAAGCGTGTGTGTGTGCTCAGGTGTATCCGTGTGTGTGTGTGTGTGTGTGTGTGTGTGTGTGTACCGGTCCACGTGGAAGCGAGGGAGCCCCAGCAGGATGGACTGCTGCTGTTGTCCGCTGGGGGTGCGGGTCACATGTGTCTCCATGGTGATCAGGCCGTGCTGGACCAGAGACTTCCTCATGTAGTGCATCTTCCCTGCATCCGTCCTGAGCCAATCACAACACGCAGTCAGAGAGCGTTCACCAGTCTTGTTCAATCAGACCAAAGTTTGTTGCACAGTGTTAGGATTATCTTGTTATATAAATTTGTTTTAAGAAGGTAGGTTAGCTAGCTAATAGTAACACAATGCTAGTTATACGTGTGTGTGTGTGTGTGTAGTTGAAGGAGCAGGTGTGTGTGTGTGTACTTGAAGGAGCAGGATGTGTGTGTAGTTGAAGGAGCAGGTGTGTGTGTGTACTTGAAGGAGCAGGTGTGTGTGTGTGTGTGTGTGTGTGTGTGTAGTTGAAGGAGCAGGTGTGTGTGTGTAGTTGAAGGAGCAGGTGTGTGTGTACTTTTTTTTTTTTTGTCATTTAGCAGACGCTCTTATCCAGAGCGATTTACAGTAAGTACAGGGACATTCCCCCCAAGGCAAGTAGGGTGAAGTGCCTTGCCCAAGGACACAACGTCATTTGGCATGGCGGGGAATCGATCCGGTAACCTTCTGATTACAAGCCCAACTCCCTCACCACTCAGCCATCTGAGCCCCACTTGAAGGAGCAGGTGTGTGTGTGTAGTTGAAGGAGCAGGTGTGTGTGTGGTCTTGAAGGAGCAGGTGTGTGTGTGTGTGTGTGTGTGTAGTTGAAGGAGCAGGTGTGTGTGTGTGTGTGTGTGTGTGTGTGTGTGTGTGTAGTTGAAGGAGCAGGTGTGTGTGTGTACTTGAAGGAGCAGGTGTGCAGGTCTCTCTGCAGTTCCCCCTGCCAGCGCCCTCGCCCCACCCTCTCCAGGATGCAGTAGGAGTGGTCCGAGAGCTGCAGCTCCGGGTCGCCCTGGGGACCAATCAGAGTCCTGAACCTAACCTGCTGAACCGCCGTCACCACCAGCCGCCTGGCCCACCTACACAACACAACAGAGAGGAGTGAGCAGGAGTGTGTGTTAGGAGTGTGTTAGGAGTGTGAGTGTGTGTGTGTGGGGTGTGTGTTAGGAGCTGTAGCGGTCCTAGCACATTTGGCGGCTGCCTAGGTCGCCTACAGAAAGGACCGGCCCTGGTTAGGAGTGTGTGTGTGTGGGTGGGGTGTGTGTTAGGAGCTGTAGCGGTCCTAGCACATTTGGCGGCTGCCTAGGTCGCCTACAGAAAGGACCGGCCCTGGTTAGGAGGGTGTGTGTGTGGGTGCCCCCACCGCTCAAACGCCTCCTCCAGGGTGATTCTAGGAGTGAGGTCTGCCGTCCTAACATCTCCAGTAACGTCTTTTCTCTCCTGGTAGTATAAACAGGACCCCTGGACCCCGGAAGGGTCGTCCACAAGCACGTGCACAGGGTACACGTCCGATATCCCGTCGAACTGCTGCGCCACCTGAATTCCGGTGTTCGGGTCGATGTCAGCGAACCTGCGGGAAGGGCAACCAAAACAGACTAGCTAGACCATAGATATATATATAAACACTAGACGTTCTAGACTCCACCGTAAGAAATCTAGTGTTTATATATATATCTATGAGCTAGACTGCCAAAATGTGTCTACATAGTTTGTGAATTGCAACCGATTTGCGGTTGAGGGATTTGTAGACAGCTACTCCGTTAGATCGTCACTGTTCAGTAGTGTTAAGATTATGTGTGTAGTGACACCGATAGGGAAAACCATCACCTGTCTAACAGGACGAAATCTGCTCTCTCCTTCGGCATCTGGTAGAAGTTGACGTCGGAGTTTCTAGCTAGAGACTTCCACAGGAAATCTTTGGTGCGAGTGTCCAGACTGAGGCCAAACGGCGGCTTCCTCGACTCCAGACGAATCCAGAGAGACGGGAGGGTTATACCGTCCAGCCCCTCCAAAGCCACCTCATCCAGGAGAACTTCCAGTGCATCCATTGTCGCCCTGCTAGATAGTTTACTACTAGCCCTGTAGTAGCTAGCTAGCTAGCTAGGCTGGCTGTACTCTTATGATATTCCTCCTAAGATTAAGAATAGCTGCTCATACTTGTATAAAATAACGGTCTTGTCCCGGCAAGTCTACAGTGCATACGTGCACTTTACCTTTCATTCGTGTAATCGTATAAACTTACGTATTATTGTCAAATTAGCCCCGAAAAACGTGTATTCAGAGTCAACCGAACTAACCGAATGTGTTCATTATTGTTGACGTTTCTGACCCGACTCTCGTTCTGAAATCCAGGGTAGGCTGTTGTGTGCGCTTTTCCTGCTTCAGCTTCACACTTTGGTCGGAAGAGAGAACTCCGCCCGCTATAGTTGCTCCGGGACACAAAATGTGCGTACCAAACGTTTCAACTTTGACCTTGCGGCGTACGTCACATGTGAAGGTTGTAAAGCGTCCTCGAGAAGACACGAGGTGGCGCACTCAAGTCACAATTGCTCGTTTTTTTTTGTAAATCGTTTTTGTTTTACTAATTTGCTCCTATTCAAAAACCTAACTAATCCTGAATCTGGGATTGTAATCTCAGCTATGTTGCGGTGACCATCTACTCCACGACAACATATTAAACTTCTGTTAACAGATAAGTAGGCCATTTTATTCATAAAGACAAAATTGATATTTAAGTATTGTGCTATAACATACCAATAGCCTACTACAAACATCAGATTAACAAAGAAATAATAATAATATGTATATCCCCCCCCCCCCCCTAAATATGAAATGTTGGTAATATTCTGTAAACAGCATGGTGGTGTAGCTATGCACACGCGCACTGCTTGGTATTTATCCAACAGTTCTTTATTATCCAAGTACCTTGTTAAAAAGTCGCCCTGCATCCCACACAGCACCATCTTACAAAATAAACACCAATCAGCGCACTGTTGCCGGGCAGGTTTGGAGGACACATGAAATATGAGAATGTACATATTTACAGGAGGAAGAATCCAGACACGGATGATAATCATGATCAACAACAACAACGTGATGACCCCGCTTGTTAACAATAAAACATTGTGACCACGGGGGTGAGGGGAAGAAGGGGAGTACATGTGAAGGCTTTCAACTTAGGACGTAAAAGGCACTGCTTTTTAATTGAACTGATACGTGGTCATAATCACTGACACTTGTTTGGTAATACGATTAACAATAATAATAATAATCATATTATTAAAAACAAACCCCCCTCTGTTCCAGATTGTTCTAATATGGGGGAGGGGGGCGGCATAAATAGTGGATTTGAAAGGCCAGGGAAGTTTAGACACTTAGAAACAACACAGCCAACGCGATGGCCCGTCGTCACGGTGACAACGTCCCCAGCAGCCAACATGCTTGTCAGGAATGGAAACATCCACTTCCTGTAAACCACTTCCTGTCTTTAAACTGTCAAAACAGGAGGGGGGACGACAGGTGATTCATGATTCATAGGTTAGTTACAAACAGCACTGACACACACAAACACTTGTCACTATGGAGACAGGTCTACATGGTCTTTGGTTGTGTCAGGCATTCAGGCTCAGAGAGGAGAGGGAGTGGGAGGGAAAGGAGGAGAGTGATAGAAAGAGGGATGGGGAGAGAGGGGGGCGATCTGACACAGACTAGGCCGAGTTGAGGGTTGGAAGAAGATTTGAGGTGTTCTAGAACCTTGTGGAACAACCAGGTCCACTGGGAAGGTTCTAATGTTAGAACAGTCGGAAAGAGAGAGAAAGGGAGGGAGAGGACGAGAGAGAGGAGGGTCGTCCTGATGAGACTAAAGCACGCAGGTTCTGGTTAGTCAGAACTACAGAAGGGTACCTGAGTACACACGCATCCCTCCATAAACTACAAACATGGCGGACACTGGCTAGCGGATGACCTGTTCTTCAGTCTGAATGCCTGGCGTAGCATCAGAAGTCTGTAGTTTTTGAGGTTGGTTCACGTCACTACAGGACACCAGACCAAACGCTGTTGTCTCGGTAACAAGGCATTGGGCTGGGTTCCATTCCAAAACAATACTCATTCTCTTCCCTTATTTGACCACTGGCCTCTCTTCCTCTCTCCCTTCCTACACCCCTCTCCCCTCCTCCCCTTCTCTCCTCTGACAGAAGGGAGATTACCTACATCTTCCACTTCTCTCCCTCCCTCCCTTCCTCTCTCTACTTCCTCCCTCCTTGGTTCCCCAACAGAAACGTTTCTCTCCTCTCGTCTTCTCAGCCTTTATCTGACTCATCCTCCTCTTCTTCTGGCTTCCGAGGTTCCACTTCCTGTTTCCTGTTCAGTCAACCTTCTCCACCTTTCCCACTATCTTCTCCTCGTAGATGGGCAAGATGGCGTCATCTTCCTTCACCTCCTCGAACACCACCCCGCAGTCAAACTCATCACTCACTCTCTTGAAGTAGAACCTAGAGGAGAGGGGGAATGGAGGGAGGGAGAGGGGGGAGGATGGAGGGAGAGGGGGGAGGATGGAGGGAGGGAGAGGGGGGAGGATGGAGGGAGGGGGGGGGAGGATGGAGGGAGGGAGAGGGGGGGAGGATGGAGGGAGGGAGAGGGGGGGAGGATGGAGGGAGGGAGAGGGGGGAGGATGGAGGGAGAGGGGGGAAGGATGGAGAGAGAGGGGGGAAGGATGGAGAGAGAGGGGGGAAGGATGGAGAGAGAGGGGGGAGGATGGAGGTAGGGAGGGAGAGGGGGGGATGATGGAGGGAGAGGGGGGAGGATGGATGGAGAGGGGGGAGGATGGAGGGAGGGAGAGAGAGGGGGGGATGGAGGAAGAGGGGGGGGATGGAGGGAGGATGGAGGAAGAGGGGGGGGATGGAGGGAGGGAGGGAGGGAGAGGGGAGGATGGAGGAAGAGGGGGGAAGGATGGAGGGAGGAGGGGGGATGGAGGGAGGGGGATGGAGGGAGAGGGGAGGATGGAGGAAGAGGGGGGAAGGATGGAGGGAGGGGGGGGGTGGAGGGAGGGAGAGGGGAGGATGGAGGAAGAGTGGGGAAGGATGGATGGAGGGAGGGAGAGGGGGGAGGATGGATGGAGGGAGGGAGAGAGAGGGGGGAAGGATGGAGGAAGAAGGTGGAGGATGGAGGGAGGGGGGGAAGGATGGAGGGAGGGGGGGAGGATGGAGGAAGAGGGGGGAGGATGGAGGGATGGAGGGAGGGGGGGAGAGAGGGGGAGGATGGAGGGAGGGAGAGGGGGGAGGATGGAGGGAGAGGGGGGGAGGATGGAGGGAGGGAGAGGGGGAGGATGGAGGGAGGGGGGGAGGATGGAGGGAGGGAGGGGGGGGAGGATGGAGGGAGGGAGGGGGGGGAGGATGGAGGGAGGGATTGATGGAGAGAAACAGCAAGGTTAGAATCAGAAAAGGCTACAATATACATACACACAATACAATATTGATAGATTATATTTTATTTAAGTTATATATATAATATATAAGTTACATATTCATACATAAGTAATAGCCCAAAATTATTTTGATAGTAATAGTATTGACTGTTACAGTATGTATATATATTATATTAGTGCTGTCAAACGATTACAATATTTAATCGCATCAATGTCATAGTTAACTTGCGATAAATCTAAATGTCCCTTGATTTCTTTTTGTCCCATAATTTTTTCTCATTTTAATCAACATGGAAAAGTGGATCGGAATGCTTAGTGCAAATGTTTTTTTGTAAATTGAAAACAACATTGCAATCGCCTGGCTTTGATGAGGGGGCGGAGAATTCTCATCAGCTGTGTGTTTGGCCATCAGGTGGTATTGCAGACTGGCCGTGCTGCGATGATAGCTCAGTTCACAACGACAAAACACACAGAACACTTTGGTCCCATTCAGAATCTTATTGGCATCCATTTTGGCGTCTCGCGCCCGCCATCCACTCAAAACGTAACGTTAGCCTAATACTCTTTGGCCGGCTGGCAAGCCCAAACAAGTGTGTGCGGTGTGCCTGTTGTTGTTTCCGGTCTAGCTAGGTCTAGGTGTGGTGTTGTAGTTTTTTAACGACAGTGGTTGTTTCAATAGCATGTGAAAAAAACTACAACGTTTGCTAGGCCAAAAAGAACGTTAATCTCATAATAAAAAAAATTGACGCCTTTAAAATGGGTTTGCGTTAACGCCATTAATAACGCGTTTAAGTGACTGACTAATATATATACAAACAGTATCCGGATTATTATATTTATATTATTTTATAATTTTTTTTTCAAACATACTAATAACAGTATCCTGAGTATTATGTTATTTTTTTAAACATAGTAATAACAGTATTATAAATGTTCACACGTAACTCAGCACCACCTCTTTCCATCTTCCTAGCAACCAACAACCCCATTTCCATGGCGACGACCCCTCACCTGTAGCCTCCCTTCTTGGTGAGCAGCTCCTTGAACTGGCCTAGCGTGACGACCCGCCCCCTGACCGAGGTCCGGTACGGGATTGGCTCCCCACAGAAGTAGTACGCCACCGTCACATTCTCATTGGCTGGCCGCTTGGCAGACTTGTGTCTGATGGGAGAAGCCAAAACAGAACACATTCGTTTACACACACACACACACTTACCCACTGCCGGCCACGCACACCCACAAACACATTCATACACAGACCTCCTAGCTCTCTCCAACACCCCCCCCCCCCACAGCTCTCTCTAACACACACACACTGTAACACACACACACTAACACACACACCTCTGTTTCTGCTGGCCCAGGGCGCTCCTCCTCCTCTCCTCCTCCAGCCTGCGGCGGGCCTCCTCCAGCTGGGTGAGGGGGTTGGGGGCAGGGTTGGGGGGCATGGTGGGGTCCTGGATGAAGGGGTGGGAGGGCATGACCCCCGGGTGGGGGTGAGAGGTCACGACCCCGGGGTTCCGGAGCTGGGCGCTGACCCAGGGGTGCACGGCTCCTGGACGCTCCACGGACACGGGGCGGGAGGAGGAGGCGGAGGGGGGGTCACCCTTCCTGCTGGAGCCTCCTGCACTGCTGCTCCTAGAGGGGGGAGAGAGAGTTACACAGAGTCCTGTGTGTGTGTGTGTGTGTGTGGTGTGGTGTGGTGTGAGTGTCTTACCCATGTGTGTTCTTCTTGTGTCTTAGTGCCTCCCCCTCCATCATCCATTGGAGGATCTTCTGGTTCCTCTCCAGATCGTCCAATGGGCTCTGAGTATCCAAGCCCCGCCCCTCCTCACCAGACTCCACCTTCTTGGAGGGTCGTTTCGACAACGTGCTGCCTTTACTGCTGCACACACACACACAGCAATATTCATACACATATCTCAACCGTTCCGACACTAAAGGAGACCCCCCTGTTACTACAGCAACTCAGTTCTCACCCGTATCCCAGCATGCCTTCCACGGTGCCGTCGGCATAGTTACGACCCCTCCCTGCGTAGTGGTGGGCGTCGCCATTCCAGACGAATTGGCCCCTAAGCCCCGCCTCCTCTGAGGATCGAGCCACGCCCCCTGGAGGGTGGTGGTAGTTGTGCTTGTGGTGAAACACACCTGGACACACACACAGAAAGAAGGGACAGGTTCAACTGGGATCTCTGTTTTCAGATTTGAGGTGAATAAAACTTCAGATGTATATAGACATGTAGAGCAAGAGAGGGTGTGGATGGTGTGTGAGAGTGTGTGTATGGTGTGTATCTGTATGGTGTGTGTGTGTGTGTGTGTATGGTGTGTGTGTATGGTTTGTGAGAGTGTGTATGGTGTGTGAGTGTGTGTATATGGTGTGTGAGTGTGTGTGTATGGTGTGTGCGTGTATGGTGTGTGTGTGTGTGTATGGTTTGTGAGAGTGTGTATGGTGTGTGAGTGTGTGTGTGCGTGAGTCTCACCTGCTCCCACAGCAGCATTGTCTCCTCCCTTCTGCCCCGCCCTGTGCCCCCTGCCCCCCGCACCCCCCCGGGGGTACGACCCTGCGACCCCCCCGTCGGGCGAGCGAGACTTGGGGGAGGGGCGTCCTGTGGTCGCCCCCGGCGACTGCCCCCCGGGCGTCCTCATGACCCTCTGCACGTGCTCGTCCAAGATAGCCTCCGGGTTGTCCTCGTGGTCGTCGTGGTAACCGCCCGTCTCCGAGTAGCGGGCTCCGTAGAGGGGCGGGAGGGAAGAGGGGGGGAGGGGCTTGTTGCCGTGGCTTGTCAGCGTGGTTGCCATGGAGACGTCGGCGTCGTCGCCCTCCTCTTCCTGTTGGATTCAGGAACACATGCAAACAAGAAATGTCAACTGAGGTTGAAAACATCTTAGTTTGCCATCCTTGTGAGGATCAAGAACATATCTTCTTCTTAAACAAGGCCACACATGTGTCCTTTCAGATACACACCCTCTCACAACAGACAGACACTCCTCAGCCTCCCCCCCTGCTCACCAGACAGACCCTCCTCAGCCTCCCCCCCTGCTCACCAGACAGACCCTCCTCAGCCTCCCCCCCTGCTCACCAGACGGACCCTCCTCAGCCTCTCCTCCAGCCGCTCCTGGGCCTCCCTCTCTCTCAGCACCGTCTGCAGACGTCTGATCAGGTCGGCAGCAAACCTCTCTGGCTCCACCTGGACGTCCTTAGGCATGCGGTACGTGCGCTACAAACACACACACAGTAGAAGACAAAGTATGAATCACTCCATCATAATGAGGAATGATAGGGTTAGGTTTGTGTGTGCGTGTGAGAGTGTGTGTTGGTGTGTGTGTGTTGGTGTGTGTGCGTGTGAGAGTGTGCGTGTGTGTGTGTGTGAGAGTGTGTGTGTACTCACTGGTATGTGAGGTAGAGGAACGCGTCCATTGGCTTTCACACTGTCATGCATCTCTCTGCGATGATGCTTCCGATGATACCGGTATGGTGGAATCCCATCCCTGCAACACACACACCTGGTTACACATAACCATTCAGCAAAACTTGCTTACAGGCTGCTGTAAGGAGAGAGACTGTGTGCTTACAGGCTGCTGTTGGTCAGGGGCAGTGAGTGTGTGTGTGTGCTTACAGGCTGCTGTCGGTCAGGGACAGTGTGTGTGTGTGCTTACAGGCTGCTGTCTGTCAGGGACAGTGTGTGTGTGTGTGTGTGTGTGCTTGCAGGCTGCTGTCTGTCAGGGACAGTGTGTGTGTGTGTGTGCTTGCAGGCTGCAGTCTGTCAGGGACAGTGTGTGTGTGTGCTTACAGGCTGCTGTCGGTCAGGGACAGTGTGTGTGTGTGCTTGCAGGCTGCTGTCTGTCAGGGACAGTGTGTGTGTGTGCTTACAGGCTGCTGTCTGTCAGGGACAGTGTGTGTGTGTGCTTACAGGCTGCTGTCTGTCAGGGACAGTGTGTGTGTGTGCTTACAGGCTGCTGTCTGTCAGGGACAGTGTGTGTGTGCTTACAGGCTGCTGTCTGTCAGGGACAGTGTGTGTGTGCTTACAGGCTGCTGTCTATCAGGGACAGTGTGTGTGTGTGCTTACAGGCTGCTGTCTGTCAGGGACAGTGTGTGTGTGTGCTTACAGGCTGCTGTCTGTCAGGGACAGTGTGTGTGTGTGCTTACAGGCTGCTGTCTGTCAGGGACAGTGTGTGTGTGTGTGCTTACAGGCTGCTGTCTGTCAGGGACAGTGTGTGTGTGTGCTTACAGGCTGCTGTCTGTCAGGGACAGTGTGTCTGCATCGCTGGACATGCTCTGCTGCTCGCTGTCGTTAGCGCTGGTTGCCGGGGCGTGTGCATACCCCATATTGACATAGTATGGGTTAGCCGGCTCCCTCCAGGACCTGGGGGGGCAGATACACACTGAGAGAGGGAGGGGAGAGAGACACAGAGAGAGAGACAGAGAGAGAGAGACACAGAGAGAGAGGGAGGGGGGAGAGACACAGAGAGAGAGACACAGAGAGAGAGAGACACTGAGAGAGGGAGGGGAGAGAGACACTGAGAGAGAGACACAGAGAGAGAGAGAGGGGGGAGAGACACAGAGAGAGGGAGGGGAGAGAGACACAGAGAGAGAGAGACAGAGAGAGAGGGAGGGGAGAGAGACACTGAGAGAGAGACACAGAGAGAGGGAGGGGAGAGAGACACTGAGAGAGAGACACAGAGAGAGAGACACACTGAGAGAGGGAGGGGAGAGAGACACTGAGAGAGAGACACAGAGAGAGAGAGAGGGGGGAGAGACACAGAGAGAGAGACACAGAGAGAGGGAGGGGAGAGAGACACAGAGAGAGAGACACAGAGAGAGGGGGGAGAGACACAGAGAGAGAGACACAGAGAGAGAGAGACACAGAGAGAGGGAGGGGGGAGAGACACTGAGAGAGAGACACAGAGAGAGAGACACAGAGAGGGAGGGGAGAGAGACACAGAGAGAGGGAGGGGGGAGAGACACAGAGAGAGAGACACAGAGAGAGAGACACAGAGAGAGAGAGGGAGGGGGGAGAGACACTGAGAGAGAGACACAGAGAGAGAGGGAGGGGGGAGAGACACAGAGAGAGGGAGGGGAGAGAGACACACACTGAGAGAGGGAGGGGGGAGAGACACTGAGAGAGAGGGAGGGGAGAGAGACACACACTGAGAGAGGGAGGGGGGAGAGACACAGAGAGAGACGGAGGGGGGAGAGACACACACTGAGAGAGGGAGGGGGGAGAGACACACACTGAGAGGGAGGGGGGAGAGACACTGAGAGAGAGAGGGAGGGGAGAGAGACACAGAGAGAGAGACAGAGAGAGAGAGACACAGAGAGAGAGGGAGGGGGGAGAGACACAGAGAGAGAGACACAGAGAGAGAGAGACACTGAGAGAGGGAGGGGAGAGAGACACTGAGAGAGAGACACAGAGAGAGAGAGAGGGGGGAGAGACACAGAGAGAGGGAGGGGAGAGAGACACAGAGAGAGAGAGACAGAGAGAGAGGGAGGGGAGAGAGACACTGAGAGAGAGACACAGAGAGAGGGAGGGGAGAGAGACACTGAGAGAGAGACACAGAGAGAGAGACACACTGAGAGAGGGAGGGGAGAGAGACACTGAGAGAGAGACACAGAGAGAGAGAGAGGGGGGAGAGACACAGAGAGAGAGACACAGAGAGAGGGAGGGGAGAGAGACACAGAGAGAGAGACACAGAGAGAGGGGGGAGAGACACAGAGAGAGAGACACAGAGAGAGAGAGACACAGAGAGAGGGAGGGGGGAGAGACACTGAGAGAGAGACACAGAGAGAGAGACACAGAGAGGGAGGGGAGAGAGACACAGAGAGAGGGAGGGGGGAGAGACACAGAGAGAGAGACACAGAGAGAGAGACACAGAGAGAGAGAGGGAGGGGGGAGAGACACTGAGAGAGAGACACAGAGAGAGAGGGAGGGGGGAGAGACACAGAGAGAGGGAGGGGAGAGAGACACACACTGAGAGAGGGAGGGGGGGAGAGACACTGAGAGAGAGGGAGGGGAGAGAGACACACACTGAGAGAGGGAGGGGGGAGAGACACAGAGAGAGACGGAGGGGGGAGAGACACACACTGAGAGAGGGAGGGGGGAGAGACACACACTGAGAGGGAGGGGGGAGAGACACTGAGAGAGAGAGGGAGGGGGGAGAGACACTGAGAGAGAGAGACAGAGAGAGAGACACAGAGAGAGAGGGAGGGGGGAGAGACACAGAGAGAGGGAGGGGAGAGAGACACACACTGAGCGAGGGAGGGGGAGAGACACTGAGAGAGAGGGAGGGGAGAGAGACACACACTGAGAGAGGGAGGGGGGAGAGACACAGAGAGAGAGAGGGAGGGGGGAGAGACACTGAGAGAGAGAGACAGAGAGAGAGACACAGAGAGAGAGGGAGGGGGGAGAGACACTGAGAGAGAGGGAGGGGAGAGAGACACACACTGAGAGAGGGAGGGGGGAGAGACACTGAGAGAGAGGGAGGGGAGAGAGACACACACTGAGAGAGGGAGGGGGGAGAGACACAGAGAGAGAGGGAGGGGAGAGAGACACACACTGAGAGAGGATGGGGGGAGAGACACACACTGAGAGAGGGAGGGGGGAGAGACACTGAGAGAGAGAGGGAGGGGGGAGAGACACACACTGAGAGAGGGAGGGGGGAGAGACACAGAGAGAGAGAGGGAGGGGGGAGAGACACAGAGAGAGACACTGAGAGAGAGAGGGAGGGGGGAGAGACACACACTGAGAGAGGGAGGGGGGAGAGACACAGAGAGAGACACTGAGAGAGAGAGGGAGGGGGAGAGACACACACTGAGAGAGGGAGGGGGGAGAGACACAGAGAGAGGGAGGGGGGAGAGACACACACTGAGAGAGGGAGGGGGGAGAGACACACACTGAGAGAGGGAGGGGGGAGAGACACACACTGAGAGAGGGAGGGGGGAGAGACACACACTGAGAGAGGGAGGGGGGAGAGACACAGAGAGAGAGAGGGGGGAGAGACACACACTGAGAGAGAGAGGGGGGAGAGACACACACTGAGAGAGGGAGGGGGGAGAGACACACACAGAGAGGGAGGGGGGAGAGACACAGAGAGAGAGAGGGGGGAGAGACACACTGAGAGAGAGAGGGGGGAGAGACACACACTGAGAGAGGGAGGGGGGAGAGACACACACTGAGAGAGGGAGGGGGGAGAGACACACACTGAGAGAGGGAGGGGGGAGAGACACACACTGAGAGAGGGAGGGGGGAGAGACACAGACTGAGAGAGGGAGGGGGGAGAGACACAGAGAGCGAAACACAGACAGACAGACAGACACAGAACGACAGAGAGCAATAGCTCCACCCACCTATCCACCCATCCAGTCTCATGCGTCCTCTTATTGGTCGAGGTCCTCTGGGGGGCGGTTTCCATCAACAGCATGTGAGTCAGCCGATTGGCTGGAGTGTCCCCAGACTCCTCCTCCTCTTCCTCCTCTTCCTCCTCCCCTCCTGCATGTCCGTTCCTGGACACACACATACAGTCACCTCAGGATCACCACGTCTGACAGCTCAGAACACGCCTCTCCCCTTCACCTCACAGAACATGCCTCTCCCCATCACAGAACACGCCTCTCCCCCTCCCCTCACAGAACACGCCTTTCCCCCTCACAGAACACGCCTTTCCCCCTCACAGAACACGCCTCTCCCCCTCACAGAACACGCCTCTCCCCCTCACAGAACACGCCTCTCCCCCTCCCCTCACAGAACACGCCTTTCTCCCTCACAGAACACGCCTCTCCCCCTCCCCCCACAGAACACGCCTCTCCCCCTCCCCTCACAGAACACGCCTTTCCCCCTCACAGAACACGCCTCTCCCCCTCCCCTCACAGAACACGCCTCTCCCCCTCCCCTCCGTGTTTGCTGCTCTAATACTTTTATTGCGGTTATTGCTGTGCTGTTATTGCTGTGCTGTTATTGCGGTGCTGTTATTGCGGTGCTGTTATTGCGGTGCGGTTATTGCGGTGCGGTTATTATGGTGCGGTTATTGCGGTGCTGTTATTGCGGTGCTGTTATTGCGGTGCTGTTATTGCGGTGCGGTTATTGCGGTGCGGTTATTGCGGTGCTGTTATTGCGGTGCTGTTATTGCGGTGCTGTTATTGCGGTGCTGTTATTGCGGTGCTGTTATTGCGGTGCGGTTATTGCGGTGCTGTTATTGCGGTGCTGTTATTGCGGTGCTGTTATTGCGGTGCTGTTATTGCGGTGCTGTGGCGTATCACCCACTAAAGCAGGAGGTGCCCCAGGTGAGGGTGACAGACCCACCTCCACTCCACGTCCTCAGTGAGGGTGGGCAGGTAGCCGGGGGGCCGGGGGCTCTGCTCGCTGGGGGGCTTAGGGCTCTCGCCCCCCGTCCTGGTGTACTCCAGGTACACGTCTGACTTCAGGAACAAAGGGTAGGTGTTCTCCTCCATGGTGGTCTGGATCTCTGTCTGGGCCTGGACACACACACACACAGAAAGACACACACACACACAGAGAGACACACACACACAGACACACACACAGAGACACGATTATTGATTCGATTCTCGGCTAGAACATTGAAACACAGGGACATTCTAGAACAGTGATACATTCTAGAATCCAGCTCAGATTTCCAGATTGATCAATGTTCTAGAACACAGTGTTTCCCACACATAGACTAATTTGTGGCGGTGCGCCACAGAATCAACACCGGCCGCCACACATTGCGTTTCGTAAAATATTTGTTTTTATCGCTATTTAGGTTAAAACACGCAGCGTATTCGTTCAGCTGCATTTCCTTTCCCCTGCTCTCCCTCCGTCTCTCTGTCACTCATGCGTCTTTCTCACATATGCACAGTCACAACGTCAGCACACGTTAGCAACAACAACGCATACATATGCCGTTCTAGTAAGACCGACAGCTATATCAGCGAGCCTTCAGCATTAGTGCCGTAGCTAAAAGTCGAGAAAAGTTGAGGCTACTTTTCGCGAGGTACCTTACTCACATTTACATTTAGTCATTTAGCAGACGCTCTTATCCAGAGCTAATTACAGTACTCGAAGTTTCCCCTTCGTTCTTTTGGTGAGAAGTCTCAAGAGCTAGCTTACCCGGCGTCATGGAGCCAACCAGTTAAATAGTTGTTTAGCACTAGGGTTGCTACATGCATAATGCAGAAATAATATGTTAGTTGTTGTTAATTTTGTGAAGGTGTGAATCATTTTGGATTAATATTTAATGTAACAAATTACTAACAAATTAACTGTAAAGAATTATTAACGAAGGAATTATTACGACCCCCCCCCCCCCCCCCCCCCCCCCCCCCCCCCGTCTGACAACCCCCACCCCTCCCCGCCACAATTAGGTTTCTAATCTGTGGGAAACACTGGAACATGTTCCGGATCCATAGTGATGAGATCCAGGATCACAGATCTATCTCCTTCACAGACAGACCCCCCTAACTGGACCAGGGCTCAGGGGTGAAAGGTCAGGGGTGAAAGGTTACCTGCTCGAACATGGAGGCGTCGGGTGCCAGGCGCACCACACAGTCCCTGATGAAGCTCTTGGTGGCGGGTTTGATCTGGCGCGCCACAATCCCGCCCCCATCCTGCACATACTTCCTGTAGATGGCCTTGGCCAGCTTGGGCCTCTTCTCCTGATTGGCCGTCTTGCGGAAGCCGCTGCAGGCGAACCAGAAGTCCAGCAGGTCGGCGCAGCCCTCCTGCCGCAGGAAGCTGCGGAACAGCTGGATCCCCTCCTGGTCGTCCAGCAGCGAGTGCAGAGACTCCGCCCACTTCAGGTAGGGCGGCGTGGGGGAGGCGGAGCCTTCAGGCTCGTAGCCCAGGTCCAAGTCGGGGCGGCGGGGAGTGGCGGAGGGGGGGTCCCGGTAGAGGTCGGCCTTCGAGGGGGGGTGGTAGAAGGAGGGGAGGGGGGGGCAGGCGTGGCTAGGGGGAGTGAGGGAGCCCCCTCCTTCTCCTCTCCCCCCACCACCCCCCTCCTCTCCCGGTACCGGGGGCCTAGGGGCGTCCTCGGTGAAGGGGGCGTGGCCCTCCAGCACGCTGCCCCGGTAGCCAATCCCTGGTATGTCTCTGACAGCGCTCATGTCTTATTGGTTGGCTAGCCGCAGACGGGCGCTTGGACGCGTAGTCAGTTGTGCTCCTCTTCTACCGAACCTGAGTGGTGTTTTCCCTGGAGGAGGAGATGAGAGAGGGTGAGAGGAGGAGAGGAGGAGGAGATTAAGGAGAGGAAAGGGGGATGCGAGGAGAGCGATGATAGGCGGAGGAGATTAAGGAGAGGAGAGAGGGATGACACAGGGAGGTGAGCCGGAAAACAGAAGAGACAGGGGAGAGGAGGGACTAGGAGGGAGGGAGGAGAGAAGATATGATGATATCCCATGAAGAAAGACTACAACAGGGGTTAGGGAGGAGAGAGAGCAGCGGAGCGTGGGAATGACAGGCTGACATATACCAGTGAGGAGAGAAGAAAGCCAAACAGAGGAGGAAGGGTTGAGGGCAAGTTGAGCAGGATAAGTGTGTCTAACCAGGGTTATCAACTCACTGAAGAAATGTAGCTAGCCAGCTACTCAACTACCCCATACACAACAGTTAGACAGCTAGCACACTAGCAAGCCAGCTAGCAAGCCAGCTAGCTATCTGGAAACATGTTAATTTAAGAGACAATGGCCATCTTGCTAGCAGTGATTTAGAATCGTATTTACTACTGTAACAATGACTTCTATGATTAACGGTGGACATCTCTAGAACATTTGGTGCTAGATCTCCTGAAGATCTGTACATCATCACGTGAGCTAACAGCTAGCCGGCTAAAGCCATCCAAAAGCAAAACAACGACCAACAGCACCAACAATACATCTAACCAAGCCGAGACAAGTTGTCACTAGATAGTAGCTAAGCTAGCTGGCTAGCAATAAACAATGCACTTCCACGTAAACGACGATGGTCGACTATTCGGCTAACGACTTCGATAGCGACCAGCCCTTTGAAGTGGGTCCCATTCATGCTGGCTGTGGTGAAGACGGTGGGGGGAAGGGTACACACACTGGGTACACCAACAAACTCTGCAGCCGCACAAGAAGGGCCTTTCCTTCAAAAACACTTTAGCTCACTGGCTAGCAACACAACACATTACTAACTCGAACAGACTTGCTGGTTTGGCAACACGATTCGTAACCCCACGCGTTAACGCTTACAACGCAAAGGGTTTGCTTGGTCAATCGCTGAGAGGTGGTAATAACGAAAGATCCTTCGATCCGGGATCAGACAAACCCAAGAAAGCGAGGGCACGTTTTACCCCGCTCAGCGCGAGCTAGCTAACCCCCCTAAAATATCTTGATATAAAAGTGTCCGTCATACCGTGTCTGAATGCCGGCTCCCCTTACACTATACCGGGGATCCTGCGGTGAAGAACGATCTCCAAAACGCGGCATAAGGACAGCTTTGTGTTGTTAAATATGGACGAAAACAAGCCGCTGTCTTATCCTCAACTCCCCATTGTAGCACCGACACACTCAGACGGAGTTGGAGAGAATACGTGCGTTCCGTGCGTGAGTGTGTGTTGGTGGTACTGGGCGCGAGCTCAACAGCGACGTAGACCGGTACGAGTGGTACACTGCAACGACCGCATGAATACCGGAATGTACAGTATCTTGCAACGAGAACTTAAGTGTCCCAGTAGACTCGGCTATCTGACAAGCAAATAAATAAAACAAACAGAAAAACAACACCATCGTACTTATCTCTAATCACAGAGTCAACAATGTAACTTTATTATTGTTGGCTACCGAATTCATGTCCTAAAGTCGTGACAATAATTAGTATTTCTTTATCAAGGTAAAATTGAAGAAACTGCAAGTTGCCGTACCGTTGAACACAGATATCTAAAGTTTAATTACGAAAGTCCTTCAGTGATTTATTTATATAACTCGAAAGTCCATTATCCCAAAACATCCATTGAACAATCAAAATATTATGAAATCCTACTCCATTCTAACACTCGCTCAATCAACAGGAGAGGGAACGAGAGAGAGATATAGAGTGAGTGAGAGATCTATCTACCTTTCAGTTCCTGCCTGTCTGGCCACCTCGCGCGAAGCCCATCTCCGGTGTGGAATGAGTGACAGGAGGACAGCGCTCGCCGCATGCTGCTGTCAGCGCCAGCCTTTCGCCAGTCACGCGCCAGGGTTGTCGTCCTGTCAGTCAAAGTGAGCATCGACCTGTGAGGGGTGGGAGAGGAGAAGGGGAGAGAGACAGAGAGGGGGAGAGACTTTGTAGTCAGTCAGTTCTACATCGACTCAGAATGACAACCAATCAATCTAAGGAAGTAATATACATGCCATGTGGCCTGATTGTCTGTCTGCCTGTGTCTGCCTGTCTGCCTGTGTGCCTGTCTGTGTGTCTGTATGTCTGTCTGTCATGCTGATACCTGTCTACCTGTCTTCCTGTCTGTGTGTCATGGTGATGGTCTGAGTGAACTAGAAGATAAGACAAGGGGAGAGAAGAAGAGGAGAGAGAACCAAAATGACTTGTGATACCTGTGAACATGCCTCTTCTGCATGTTGTGTTGTGACATCACAGGATGTCCTGTCAGGCAGGTGGGCGTGGCCTGTGAACACACCTGAGCTGGAGTTGAAAACACACAGGAACCGAGAGAGAGAGGGGGATTAGAGAGAGGGAGGAGAGAGGTGGAAGGAAGCTAAGAAGAGAGAGAGGGGGATGAACTTGACCTTTTGGATGTCTTAACTGTGGGTGGGGGGCTGGAGGTGGTCATGAATCAGTGATGACAGTGTGTGTGTGTGTGTGTGTGTGTGTGTGTGTGAGAGAGAGACTGTGTGTGTGTGAGTGTGCGAGAGAGAGTGTGTGAGAGACAGAGACTGAGAGAGAGAGAGAGAGTGTGTGTGTGTGTGGGAGAGAGAGAGTGTGAGTGTGAGAGAGTGTGTGTTAGTGTGTGTTAGTGTGTGTGAGAGAGAGATAGAGAGTGTGTGTGTGTGAGTGTAAGAGAGAGAGAGTGAGTGAGTGTGTGTGTGTAAGAGAGAGAGAGTGAGTGAGTGTGTGTGTGTAAGAGAGAGAGAGTGAGTGTGTGAGTGTAAGAGAGAGGGAGTGAGTGTGTGTGTGTCCTAGGGGAAGGTGGTCAGGATCCCCTTGCTAGAGAAAAGGTCACCCCACAGGGGAGACACAACACACACCTGGTCTCCTGCTCCTCAAGGATATGTGTGTGTGCTTATTATTGTTCATGTTACACTTGTCTTCCCATGCACACACACACACACACACACACACACACACACACACACACACACACAAGGGCACAAACACCTTACTCCTTTTCAAATGTAGTGATGCCAATGGGAGAGACACATTAGTATTCATGAGTGTGTGTGTGTGAGAGAGAGAGAGAAACGGAGAGAGAGAGAGAGAGAGAGAGAGAGAGAGAGAGAGAGAGAGAGAGACAGAGAGAGACATTATAACCTGATTATATTGTCTATATAGCAAGAGTCACATTCTCACAAACTAGTCAGAGGGTCATTCTAGAACAGGGTTGTAAAGCACTCTAGAACAGTAGGCCAATGGGAGAAGAACCAGGCAGGAGGCACACTATAACATTCTACAGGAGGTTAATTCCACAAAGTTCTGGCAGTGGTCGTGATACTGTAACCATTAGCTACCATGATCACTATCACCCAGGCAATATACAGTCCTGGCTGACTGCGGCCAGGTGTGTGTGCGTGTGTGTGTGTGTCATAAATGCGGCACTACAAACCTAACCCAAGGCCAAGTCATTATGACCCTTGACGGGTAACCATGGTGACGTTGATACGTGACAGGCCGGCTCTGGCGGCACCTCAGAGATAACAACACGGAACTGATGACTTCATCAGGAAGCAAAGTACGTCTGGAACATTCTGGAGCCAGGGTACACAAAGCCATGACGTACTCTACATTTATACCTACATATTGATTTATATTTTATATTTGATAGTTTATGGTTGAGAAATATAAATACTTTATTGTTTGTCCTCTGTTTTTACTATTGAGTAGAAAATGCCTCCTACTTCTCATCAATCGTCTTTGGTGGGTGACCTTTTGGCAACTTACAAAACATTTCTGTGTGAGAAATGCATGATCCCCTCCTTGAGTCACCACCTTACCGCGGTGGAGGGGTTTGCGTGTCCTAGTGATCCTGGAAGCTATGTTGTCGGGGGCTTCATGCCCCTGGTAGGGTCTCCCAAGGCAAACAGGTTCCAGGTGAAAGACCAGACAAAGAGTGGCTCAAAAAACCAACCATGAAGAAATACAACAATGGTTCTCAGTTGCCCCTGCCCGGAAGCGGGTCACCGGGGCCCCCCCCTGGAGCCAGGCCCGGGGGTGGGGCTCGATGGCGAGCGCCTGGTGGCCGGGCCTTTTCCCATGGGGCCCGGTCGGGCACAGCCCGAAGAGACAACGTGGGACCCTCTTCCAGTGGGCTCACCATCCGCAGGAGGGGTCATGGGGGTCGGGTGCAGTGTGAGACGGGCGGCGGCCGAAGGCGGGGGCCTTGGCGGTCCGATCCTCGGCTGCAAAAGTTAGCTTTAGGGACGTGGAACGTCACCTCGCTGGCGGGAAAGGAGCCTGAGCTGGTGCGCGAGGTAGAGAGTTTCCGGCTAGATATAGTCGGCCTCGCCTCGACGCACAGCGTGGGCTCCGGAACCAGTCTCCTTGAGAGGGGCTGGACTCTCTTCCACTCTGGAGTTGCCCTTGGTGAGAGGCGTCGAGCTGGGGTGGGAATACTGGTTTCCCCTCGGTTCGGCGCCTGTACATTGGGGTTCACCCCGGTGGACGAGAGGGTAGCCTCCCTCCGCCTTAGGGTGGGGGGACGGGTCCTCACTGTCGTTTGTGCTTATGCACCAAACGGCAGCTCAGAGTACCCACCCTTTTTGGAGTCTCTGGGGGGGGTGCTGGAAAGCGCTCCTCCTGGGGATTCCCTCGTCCTCCTGGGGGACTTCAATGCTCATGTGGGCAATGACAGTGAGACCTGGAGGGGCGTGATTGGGAGGAACGGCCCCCCCGATCTGAACCCGAGTGGTGTTTTGTTGTTGGACTTCTGTGCTAGACACGGTTTGTCCATAACGAACACCATGTTCAAGCATAAGGGTGTCCATATGTGCACCTGGCACCAGGACACCCGAGGTCTCAGTTCGATGATCGACTTTGTAGTCGTGTCATCGGACTTGGGGCCGCATGTCTTGGACACTCGGGTGAGGAGAGGGGCGGAGCTGTCAACTGATCACCACCTGGTGGTGAGTTGGCTTCGATGGTGGGGGAGGACGCCGGTCAGGCCTGGCAGGCCCAAACGTAATGTGAGGGTCTGCTGGGAACGTCTGGCGGAACCCTCTGTCAGAAGGAGCTTCAACTCCCACCTCCGGGAGAGCTTCGATCATGTCTCGGGGGGGGCCGGGGACATTGAGTCCGAATGGGCCATGTTCCGGGCCTCCATTGTTGAAGCGGCTGACCGGAGCTGCGGCCGCAGGGCGGTCGGTGCATGTCGCGGCGGTAACCCTCGGACCCGGTGGTGGACTCCGGAGGTGAGGGATGCCGTCAAGCTGAAGAAGGAGGCCTATCGGACTTTATTGGCTGGTAGGACTCCAGAGGCAGCTGATGTGTACCGGCAGGCCAAGCGGAACGCGGCTTTGGCGGTCGCGGAGGCAAAAACCCGGGCATGGGAGGAGTTCGGCGAGGCCATGGAGAATGACTTCCGAACGGCTTCAAAAAGGTTCTGGACCACCATCCGGCGGCTCAGGAGGGGGAAGCAGTGCTCTGTCAACACTGTATACGGTGGGGATGGTGCGCTGCTGACCTCGACGGGGGACGTCCTGGATCGGTGGAAGGAATACTTCGAAGACCTCCTTAATTCCACCAACACGCTTTCCGACGTGGAGGCAGAGTCTGGGGACATCGGGGGGGGCCCTTCTATCTCTGGGGCTGAGGTCGCCGAGGTGGTTGAAAAGCTCCGCGGTGGCAGGGCCCCTGGGGTGGATGAGGTCCGCCCGGAGTTCCTTAAGGCTCTGGATGTTGTAGGGCTGTCTTGGTTGACACGACTCTGCAACATCGCGTGGACATCGGGGACAGTGCCTCTGGACTGGCAGACCGGGGTGGTGGTTCCTCTCTTTAAAAAGGGGGACCGGAGGGTGTGCTCCAACTTTAGGGGGATCACACTCCTCAGCCTCCCTGGGAAAGTCTATTCAGGGGTCCTGGAGAGGAGGGTCCGTCGGATTGTCGAACCTCGGATTCAGGAGGAGCAATGTGGTTTTCGTCCTGGCCGTGGAACAGTGGACCAGCTTTATACCCTCCGCGGAGTCCTGGAGGGTACATGGGAGTTCGCCCAACCAGTCTACACATGTTTTGTGGATTTGGAAAAGGCGTTCGACCGTGTCCCTCGGGGGCTCATGTGGGGGGTGCTCCGAGAGTACGGGGTACCGGATTTCCTGATCGGGGCTGTCCGGTCCCTGTACGACCGGTGCCAGAGTTTGGTCCGCATTGCCGGTAGTAAGTCGAACTTGTTTCCGGTGAGGGTTGGACTCCGCCAGGGCTGCCCTATGTCACCGATTCTGTTCATTACCTATATGGACAGAATTTCTAGGCGCAGCCAGGGTGTTGAGGGGGTCCGGTTTGGTGACCTCAGGATCGGGTCGCTGCTTTTTGCGGATGATGTGGTCCTGTTGGCTTCATCGGGCCGTGACCTTCAGCTCTCACTGGAGCGGTTCGCAACCGAATGTGAAGCGGCTGGGATGCGAATCAGCACCTCCAAATCTGAGGCCATGGTAATCGACCGGAAAAGGGTGGAGTGCCATCTCCGGGTCGGGGAGGAGATCCTGAACCAAGCGGAGGAGTTCAAGTATCTCGGGGTCTTGTTCACGAGTGAGGGAAGAATGGAGCGCGAGGTCGACAGGCGGATCGGTGCGGCGTCCGCAGTGATGCGGGCTCTGCATCGGTCCGTCGTGGTGAAGAAGGAGCTGAGTCGAAAGGCGAAGCTCTCTATTTACCAGTCGATCTACGTTCCTACCCTCACCTATGGTCACGAACTATGGGTAGTGACCGAAAGAACGAGATCGCGAATACAAGCGGCCGAAATGAGCTTTCTCCGTAGGGTGTCCGGGCTCTCCCTTAGAGATAGGGTGAGAAGCTCGGTCATCCGGGAGGGGCTCAGAGTAGAACCGCTGCTCCTCCGCGTCGAGAGGAGCCAGCTGAGGTGGCTCGGGCATCTGATTAGGATGCCTCCTGGACGCCTCCCTGGTGAGGTGTTCCGGGCACGTCCCACTGGGAAGAGGCCCCGGGGAAGACCCAGGACACGCTGGAGGGACTATGTCTCTCAGCTGGCCTGGGAACGCCTTGGGGTCCCCCAGGAAGAGCTGGCGGAAGTGGCCGGGGGGAGGGAAGTCTGGGCCTCCCTGCTTAGGTCGCTGCCCCCGCGACCCGATCCCCGGACAAGCGGCAGATGACGACGACGACGAAATGCATGATTAGCCCAAACTATCATGTCTGAGGCTAACAATGCTAGCTGAGCCTGTTTCCTTGCTGCAGTGATGTGTCCTGGATGTGTGACGTGACTGACAAGGGGAGCAGGTACATATACTAGGGAGGGTGATCACAACAGACAACAGCTGGGTGGAGACCGAGGAGAGCAGGGAACCAGGAACCAGGAGAGAGAGAAAACCAGGAGTGGAACGCACAACCAGGGGAAAAACAACAGAATAACCAGGGCCAACCCAGCTGCCAGGTTAAAGCTGATTTTCTCCGGCAGCAAGATAGCCCAGTAATCTTATATTTACTTCCCCCGTTGTTTTGATTTCTAGGGGCTAAATTAGCAACAATTAGTAAGCTAACAGTGGAGTGGAGAGCCCAGCTGAGGAAGCCCTGCTCGCCTGTGGAGACACAGCCCAGCGTCTGTGGAGAGACAGGGTCCTTTGTTCCAGTTGGGCACATTTAGGCGTCTGCATGAAGTCTGTCTCAAACAGGCTTATCCCCTCGCCCTCTCCCGCACAAAGCCCTCTCCAGGAGCTGAAAGCAGGAGTGACATCTTCATTATGACCCTCAGAAAGAGAGGTAGAGGAGGAGGGGGGGGGGGGGGATTAGCGCTTTTAAAAAGAAATATGGAAGATGGTCGATTTTTTAATAGAGGTCCGGCCTCTCTCCCTCTCTCTCTCTTGGCCTGTTCCTCCTCTCCTCTTTTTCTCCTGTTCTCTTTATCTTCTCTTTCCTCCTCTCCTCTCGCTATCTTCATGTTCCCTCTTTCTCTCCTCTCTCCTTCTCGTATCTCCCTTGTCCTGGATGAACTTCATTCATCCTCCCTCTCCCTCTCCCTCTCTGTCCATCCTTTCTCTCTATAGATCATAAACTCTCAACTTAGTAAGGTGACAATAATTTTTTTTCTTTCGCTGGCATCAGAGCAGAGACCTCTGTGTCAATCCCATCCATCCCTCCTTCCTTCCAGCTCTCCATTCATCCCCTGCTCAATCTCTCCCTCCCTCTCTCCCTCCCCACTCCTCCCATCGATGGTGTTAGGCGGCGTCCCGCTGACAGGCTTTGTGCTGAGGAGAATATAACCTCTCCAACATGGCCGCCATCTTCTCCAACTGGATTAGCCACACTGGATTATCCACTGGGCTCCTGCTGCTTATTCAAATATTGTTTCACGTCAGATAAATAGAGGGAGGGAGTCACCTAGAAAAAGACTTCCTTCCCAGACAATCGTCTAAAACGTGAAAAAGGCAGTTTTCTGTGTGTCAAGGGATGGTGGGACTGGGAGGATGAGGAAGACGACATCGGAGGGATGTGTGATGCCAGGAAGATAGGCGGGTGGAGGGATACAGAGAAGAGTGGGGGATGGGGGAAAGGAGGGGGGGATGGAGGGATGGAAGGATGTCTAAACAGAAAACAGCCCAATCCTCAAAGGCCGAAATCAGCATGAAAGCGTCTTGATCTTTGATACGACTCTTCAACACACACACACACACTCCCGTCATTACACACACTTCTCATCAAACACACACACTCTCCTGGCCGTCAAAGCAATTGATGTGGTGTCTTTGATGAGGCCTGCGAGCAGCAGAGGTCTGCCACCGCAGAAAGGACGATGAAAGAAAGAAAGAAAGAAGATGAAATGGTGTAAATCGTTAGACGTGAGAGAGAGACGTCCTAACAGATGTGTGTTTGGACGGCGAGGGGTTTCAGCCGCGACGGCGCCAGCAAACGGCAAACGGTGCGGACTTACCGTGGCGGGGCGTGGGCGCGGGGCGGAGGAAGTCCGGTTGCTCGTCATCCCGTTAAACCCGCCGCAACGCCAGCGGTCACGGCTGGGCCGGTCGCCGTGGTGATGGGCCGGTCTGGAGAGCGAGGGACGTCCTGTGGAGGTCTCGGGCGCCATCTTGTCTCTGTTGTGTTGACGATCCGCCCCTCACCCTCTGCTCACTCCTGCTCATCCCTCTCTCCTCACTCACTCCTTTCCTCGCTCGCTCGCTGTCGTATGCTGTGACATCATCACGCAGGGGTATCGACGAACATCAAGGACTTCTGCACAAGAGTGTGTGTGTGTGTGTGAGTGTGTGTGTGAGTGTGTGTGTGAGTGTGTGAGTGTGTGTGAGTATGAGTGTGTGTGTGAGTGAGTGTGTGTGAGTATGAGTGTGTGTGTGAGTGTTTGAAGGTAAATATGTAAAGAAAGGGTATTGTGCGTCCTTCCTCACCCAGCAGGGCCCCCATTACTAAAGATGGATTATTAACACACACACACATCAGACCGTCAGCAGAATGGACGGCCAACAGAAGCCCCCCTGCTGTGTCTGGTCTGTTTGATCTACCTCTCTCTCTCTCTCTAACTCTCCTCTCTCTCTCTCTCTCTCTCTCTCTCTCTCTCTCTCTCTCTCTCACTCTCTCTAACTCTCCTTTCTCTCTCTCTCTCTCTCTCTCTAACTCTCTCTTCTCTCTCTAACTCTCCTCTCGCTCTCTCTCTCACTCTTCTCTCTCGCTCTCTCCCTCTCAGTAACAGCTGGTCTGCTCCTCTATTAGTGGCTGAGTGGCCCCTGGTCTGACATGGCTGTCAGGTCCCCCCAACCCAGGACAGCTGATGTCTACGTGAGCGAGAGAGCGAGAGAGCGAGAGAGCGAGAGAGCGAGAGAGCGAGAGAGCGAGAGAGCGAGAGAGCGAGAGCGTGTGGGTTCGAGGACAGGCAAAGTCTACCCAGAGGGAAAATCTCCTTTTTCAAACTTTAAATCACTGTGACAGAAAGAAACCCCCATTTCAACATTTCGAGTATGTGAGTTTTGTCTCGAATAATCACTACACTCATTCCCAATCAATAAAACATAAAAGTACTCCCCACAATCAGAGAGCCACAATCCGGCAGTTGCTGGTTTTCGAGATTATATTGAAAAATACTAAGCAATCGTCAAGGAAAAACATTTTACCACCATGTCTTAATAAATTATATTTCAGTCTATTTAAGAAAAGAATCCTCAGTAACCCCACGAGGGTGCAGCGGGAACAGTGAAGCGCGTGAGGCCGGCGCGTGAGCTCACAGGCTACAGTTCAGTTCCTTCACTAATCTACAGTATCAACAGTTCAGTAGCGGCGATATGGAGATAACGCACGTCCACAGCTAAGTGAAAAACCACGAACAGCAGCGTGGGTTCTATCAGTCGGCTCTATCAGTTTAACGGTCCTCCGACAGAAGCGCCGGACTCTTGACAGGGTTCGGCGCCTGTTGCCGGCATCTACAGTCATGTGCTCCCAGGAAACAACTACACGACCACGCCATCTCTACCGGACTCAATCAAAACAAAAAACCAGCAGTAGGCTAGGCCTTATCGCAGCGGTGGAGCCAACACGAGATGTTCCTAGTAGCCTATTCATTTCCCTCTCTAAAGTATGGTCTGCTTAAACCTACCGGGCGGGTTAGCTGACTAGCAAGGCCTAGTCGGGGTGGATTTGTGACGCGAAGTTGAGACATTATTCACGCTGCTGAGTGTGTCTTCGTGTGTGTGTGAGACCAGATTGTGTTTGGGAAGACAAGGGTTATTTACGTTGAAGACATTTTATAATCCTTTAGACAGCTGTCTGTCATGAAGCAAAAACACCTAGCAGAGTTTATACCAACCCTCAAACTACTCTTATTTCTCTCTCCCCCCTCTCCCCCTCTCCCCATCCATCCTTTCTCTCTCCCCCCTCTCTCCCACATCAAAACAAACATTCATTCCAGGTCAGAAGCAGCATTGCTTCTCTGATTGTCATTTAAAAACGTCCTTCCTATTATCACCTGTCACTTCCTATAATCCCACCAATCAAATCACTTATATTATTTCCAACAAGGATCATTCCAATTCACTGAGCGACCAATGGGACCTGGCAGAGCATACCTGTCGTGTTGCCGGGGGTGACGGCTGATGGCAGGAAGCTGACAGGCTGGAGAGGGTTGATAAGCGTTTCTCATTACTGTTCACACACACATACACAGCATACACACACATACACAGTTTTCACACACATAAACAGTATACACACATACACACTTGAAAACAGTACACACACAGTGTACACACTCACTGATGACTGTAGCGTGCAATCTCTATGGTAATAGAATGTATCCCAATTCCCAGATAATGAGAGAGAATATTTGTGACCTGTGGTGTTATTAGGGAAGAAACTGGAGGGAAGGAGGGAGAGAGGGGGGAGGGAGGGAGAGAGGGGGAGGGAGGGAGAGAGGGGGAGGGAGAAAGGGGGGAGGGAGGGTCTGGGGAATTGTTGATTCTGAGAACTTGTGTTCTGAATAACAATGACTACAAAATACCACAGTCAACATAGAACGATACAATAGAACTCAACCCAAGAACCATAGAACCACGTTTTAGAATGAGACTCTGTAGAACCATAGAACCATGTTTTAGAACTAAACTCTCTAGAACCGCACTCCAGAATAAAAATCTACAACCACCCTAGAATGTTCTAGGAGAAAAAGGAGTAGAGAGGAAAAGGGGGAGAGTGAGAGGATGAGAAAATAGAGGGAGAGAAGGAGGAGAGGGAAAGATGGAGAGAGAAGGAAGAGAGGATGATGTGTGTATGAGAAAAGGAGAGATGGAATGAGGAGAGAGATGGAATGAGGCTCCAGGGAGCGTCAGCAGCTCCTGCTAGAAAGGTCACCTGCAGAACAACACCATGCTAACCCTAACCCCAGGGAGGAAACTGAGTGTGAGGAACTAACCGAGAGAGAATGTGTGTGAGTACCAATATGTACTGCTGTAGTGTGTGTGTGTGTGTGTGTGTCTGCAGAGTAGAGGCTGATTCTCAGAGGAACAGTGCTATTAGACACGGCCAGGAGGGCAATTAAAATAAAAGAGAAATTAGTGTGAAAGACTGAAAATGTTGATGTGTGTACGTGTGTGTACGTGTGTGTCAGCGTAAAAGATGAAGTGTGTCTGCATCGTCCTTTGACATCTCTGTCAGAGAATGGCTACAACACGACATAACAGTTGTGTAAATAATCATCATCATAATAAATATTTCCACGTCTGTGACTCAGGGTTCAGGCAGAGACTCTGCTTATTATTCTGCTAACGAGGACCGTTCCACCATCACTGGTGGACCAGTTTTCATTCTTATTCTAACCGGCGTAAGTTTAATGTTAATAAAAAGTTCCAATCAACCATGCTGGAATCTCCGCACGTCCGCTTAACGACACTGTGGCTCTCGAGGAGCGCGGGTCTAACCTCAGATATTTACCGCCAGAATAACGATCAGAAGGTCACAGGAGTCAGTCCCAGCCTGGGTAATTAAAATACTCTACCGTTAGAGAGGATGACGAGAGAGAGAGAGAGAGTTGGGAGAGAAAGACAGAGTTAGAGAGGGAGGGAGGGTAAAAAACAGAGTGAGAGTTGGAGAGACAGAGTTAGAGAATGAGAGTGAAAGACAGATAACATTATACACATATATTGGTTTCTCAAGTCCACCTCGTCTCCACTCTCCAGAAACTCAATATGACAACAACACTGTCAACAACATCGATATGTTTCTTTTCTTCATTGACTGCCAGAGCCCATCAATAACACTTACAGTCCCCTGACTCTTCTGGACTCAGACACACCTCAAGCACACACACATCCACATGTACACACACACACCTCAAACACACACACATCCACATGTACACACACACACCTCAACCACACACAACCAAAATGATGTCCAGAGACACACCTACACACAGCTGTAACCTTCAACACTAATTTAACTGAGGCTTCATTTCCATCAACACTTTCTAATTCCTAATCTATTTTACACATCTTTTCTGCTGTTTACTGAATTATGTTATGCTAGTTTTGCCATCATTTGCTAGCTTTTTAATATTAATATTTCTGTCATTTTCGCTGACTGTTGTAAATGTATATTATTTTGTGTACTATGAAGCTGTAGCTTGTCATATCTTGAGAATGTTCAGAATGACCTTGTGATATACTGACCTTGAACGTGATATACTGTGTACTTGATGACCCACCAACCTTAAAGGTGTTACCTCGAGCCACAGTCACATGGTCCAACCACTGAGCTGAACCTCAGTCACCCTTTAGTTCAGTCATGCTGCATGTTGTTGGAAGGAATGTCATGACAGGTGGCTGAACCAGGAAACAGTAAGACAAGGGTGGATGTAAACACCCCCACCTAGTGGAGAGGTACAATACTGACATTTCAAAGAGAAGAGAAACAAAAAAACGATCTTCCTTTGTCTCTAAACCTTTTAGTTTCTGCTGTGACAGATTCAAATAATCCAAAACAAGAATAAAACACCAAAAAATCTATTTATTTGTCAGAGCTGTGCAGGGTAGCTTTTCAGTTCAACAGGTAGAACCTGTTCAAAAGTCAGCAGCACTTCCTGTTTAGACAGGAAATCTGTCATACAAACAGTCAACGTTCAACACAACAGTAGTGGATGAAAAAGAAAATCCTTAAAAAAAGAAATGAAGGATAAACTAAACTTAGAGAAGCAATGCCCCTCTCCCCTCCAAACTCAAATCATGAAGAGTTAAGAACTAATGTTCCTGTTTTCAATCATGAAGAGTTAAGAACTAATGTTCCTGTTTTCAATCATGAAGAGTTAAGAACTAATGTTCCTGTTTTCAATCATGAAGAGTTAAGAACTAATGTTCCTGTTTTCAATCATGAAGAGTTAAGAACTAATGTTCCTGTTTTCAATCATGAAGAGTTAAGAACTAATGTTCCTGTTTTCAATCATGAAGAGTTAAGAACTAATGTTCCTGTTTTCCTACAAACATGTCAGTCTCCCTCTTAGCTTTTCATTGTGACATCATACAAATGGTGTCGACCAACCACACTCACGTTTCATTAAAAAATGGAAACAAGATGGAGAGAGCAGATGAAAAGGAGGTTTAGATGGAGAGAGCAGATTTTAAAACGTCCGATGGTGGATCAAGTCATTATCAATAACACTACGGTTGGAGATCAAACCACACACACACACGTCAGCACAGGTGCACACACACTGGGAGGACAGCAGTGCACCAACAAGCTACTCATTCATTCACACATTCTCTCCTTCTCTGTCTAGTTGTGCTGTTACAGGACCTCCTTCTCCTTCTCCTCCTTCTCCTCCTTCTCCTCCTCACCATCCCTCGTCTCTCTCACTTCCTGCTTCTCCTTCTCTTCCTGGTTGGTGGCAACAACTTCCGGTTCCACTTCCTGCTTGGTACCAGTAACTTCCTGGTTGGCGCCGGTCTCTTCCTGTTTGGACGTGTCGTCCTTGATCACTTCCTGCAGGTTGTACTTCCTGAAGAGCGTGTAGTGACGCACCACGCTGACACAGCACACGCTCTTGATGACCTCCACGATGATGGTCAGCTCTGGGTTGGTCAGGTCAACTTTGTTCTTAGGGTTCATCTTACCCACCAGACCTGAGGACGCACACACACCTCAGTACATGGTCAGGCTGTGGTCATGTTGTGGTTGTGGTCAGGCTGTGGTCATGTTGTGGTTGTGGTCAGGCTGTGGTCATGTTGTGGTTGTGGTCAGGCTGTGGTCGGGCTGTGGTCATCTTGTGTTGTGGTCAGGCTGTGGTCATGTTGTGGTTAGGCTGTGGTCATGTTGTGGTTGTGGTCAGGCTGTGGTCATGTTGCGGTTAGGCTGTGGTCATGTTGTGGTTATGGTCAGGCTGTGGTCATGTTGTGGTTGTGGTCAAGCTGTGGTCATGTTGTGGTTGTGGTCAGGCTGTGGTCATGTTGTGGTTGTGGTCAGGCTGTGGTCATTTGTGGTTGTGGTTAGGCTGTGGTCATGTTGTGGTTGTGGTCAGGCTGTGGTCATGTTGTGGTTGTGGTCAGGCTGTGGTCATGTTGTGGTTTTAGTCAGGCTGTGGTCATGTTGTGGTTGTGGTCAGGCTGTGGTCATGTTGTGGTTGTGGTCAGGCTGTGGTCATGTTGTGGTTGTGGTCAGGCTGTGGTCATGGTCAGGCTGTGGTCATGTTGTGGTTGTGGTCAGGCTGTGGTCATGGTCAGGCTGTGGTCATGTTGTGGTTGTGGTCAGGCTGTGATTGTGGTTAGACTGTGGTCATGTTGTAGTTGTGGTCAGGCTGTGGTCATGTTGTGGTTGTGGTCATGTTGTGGTTGTGGTCAGGCTGTGGTCATGTTGTGGTTGTGGTCATGTTGTGGTTGTGGTCAGGCTGTGGTCATGTTGTGGTTGTGGTCATGTTGTGGTTGTGGTCAGGCTGTGGTCATGTTGTGGTTGTGGTCATGTTGTGGTTGTGGTCAGGCTGTGGTCATGTTGTGGTTGTGGTCATGTTGTGGTCATGTTGTGGTTGTGGTCAGGCTGTGGTCATGTTGTGGTTGTGGTCATGTTGTGGTCATGTTGTGGTTGTGGTCAGGCTGTGATTGTGGTTAGACTGTGGTCATGTAGTGGTTGTGGTCAGGCTGTGGTCATGTTGTGGTTGTGGTCATGTTGTGGTTGTGGTCATGTTGTGGTCATGTTGTGGTTGTGGTCATGTTGTGGTCAGGCTGTGATTGTGGTTAGACTGTGGTCATGTTGTGGTTGTGGTCAGGCTGTGGTCATGTTGTGGTTGTGGTCATGTTGTGGTTGTGGTCAGGTTGTGGTCATGTTGTGGTTGTGGTCAGGCTGTGGTCATGTTGTGGTTGTGGTCATGTTGTGGTTGTGGTCAGGCTGTGGTCATGTTGTGGTTGTGGTCATGTTGTGGTTGTGGTCAGGCTGTGGTCATGTTGTGGTTGTGGTCATGTTGTGGTTGTGGTCAGGCTGTGGTCATGTTGTGGTTGTGGTCATGTTGTGGTTGTGGTCAGGCTGTGGTCATGTTGTGGTTGTGGTCATGTTGTGGTTGTGGTCAGGCTGTGGTCATGTTGTGGTTGTGGTCATGTTGTGGTTGTGGTCATGTTGTGGTTGTGGTCATGTTGTGGTTGTGGTCAGGCTGTGGTCATGGTCAGGCTGTGGTCATGTTGTGGTTGTGGTCAGGCTGTGGTCATTTTGTGGTTGTGGTCATGTTGTGGTTGTGGTCATGTTGTGGTTGTGGTCAGGCTGTGGTCATGGTCAGGCTGTGGTCATGTTGTGGTTGTGGTCAGGCTGTGGTCAGGCTGTGGTCATGTTGTGGTTGTGGTCATGTTGTGGTTGTGGTCAGGCTGTGGTCATGTTGTGGTTGTGGTCATGTTGTGGTTGTGGTCAGGCTGTGGTCATGTTGTGGTTGTGGTCAGGCTGTGGTCATGTTGTGGTTGTGGTCATGTTGTGGTTGTGGTCATGTTGTGGTTGTGGTCAGGCTGTGGTCATGTGTACCTGCCAAGGCCTTGATGATGTCGTCCCTCTTGTTGTGGCTGCTGTTGCGAGCCTTGAAGGCGATCTGGTAGGAGCTGCAGCTGGGGGCTTTGAACCAAGGCTCCAGGAACGTGCTCAGGTACTGGTCCATGTCCTCCTGGTAGGCCCTGCAGGTCCCACTCACCTGGACACACACACACACACACACACACACACACACAGTGGGCGCACACACACACACACACACACACGGTGGGCGCACACACACACACACACACACACAGTGGGCACACACACACACACACACACACACAGTGGGCGCACACACACACACACACACACACACACACACAGGGTTAAGCTACACCTGGGTTCACACCCTCATCTCCAAACACAGCTTGATGTTGATAATGAGGGAGATATAATACATGTATTCTGCGCTTTCCCAAGGTCAAACCAGGAAGTAAACCGGAAGCATCAAGCCAGGAATTAGACAGGAAGCAGGAAGTCTTACCGGCAGCATGCGCAGGATGACCCGGCTCTTCTTCTTCTTGGAGGTGTGGAGGTCAGACAGGATGTGATGCACCAACTTGTCTGGTTCTGGAGAACACACACCAAGAGAGAAACAGAGAGGAAAGAGGGAATAAAAAAGACAAAGCATTAGAGCTAAAATCTTCATCATGCTCAGTGGAACCACTCTTACTACTTCTCATCCACCCCACCTACCCCCCCACCCTCCTCTTCCTCACCCAGGTTGGTGGTCCTGATGAAGATGACGTTGTTAGCTCCGCTGTCCAGCGCCCGGAACCTGAGCTGGTGTTTCTGGGAGGAGCTGCGTAGCTGGGACACCTCTTTCTTTAGCGCCACCTCCGCATCATCTTCCTCCTCACCCTCCTCTGCCTCACTCCCACTCTCCTCTCCTCCCTGCCCCCACACACACAGTGGATTAGGAACATGTGTGTATTCATCCGTTTGTTTACAACCACATGGTTACAGCACTTAACTGCAAATCAAGAGGTTGCAGGTTCAAATCCCTTCTGTACGTCGCTTAAGATGTGCTTAGGATGAAATTATCCACTGAATGACAGTAACTCCATCCATTCACCCCGGGACACAAGTTTGACACGTGTGTGACTGATTGCACCTCTGCAGGATACTGTTGGCTGAGACTAGTGTGTGTGTGAGAGCGGAAGCTAAATATAGTGTTGGGTTTGGTGAAGTTCGGTTTGCTTACATTCTCCGGTCCGTACAGTTTGTCGGCGTACTCGTTGAGTAGATTGAAAGCTTCCGCTGTACACTTTCTCTCGTTCATGTTGCACGTGATGAGAATACCCTGCATGCCCACCTCGAGCTCCCGGGAACCCTTGTACCGTTTGCTCCGTTGACCCCCGCCGTACCGCTTCTTGTTGCGTTTCTTGGAGTCCTGTGCCTCTGACATATTTGAAGGCAACGTTTAAAACGGGAAATGTGACTGTCAACAAACGTCTGACAAGACTGCAGATAAGCGGCTAGGTAGCTAGCTTTGAAACGTAAACTACACGCTTTAGTCGATGTAGTTTACAAAAAAACGCAGATTAAAATCTCATGCCCAAAGATTCCTCTTTTTAAAGTTACAACCAAAGTTAGAGGGCTACTGGTGTGCTACCGCGATCTTTTCATTCATGCTGTGCTACTCTGCGCCAAATGTGTCTGATTCTGCCCCGCTACGGAGTTCGGAGAGGGACAAGCATCACCGGGCCCAAATTGCGAATCGATAAAGCCGTTTTCGTACAATGCGTTGAGGAAAGAAATACGTTGAATACTTTATTACAGACACGTGTACATTTGTTACAGTAAATAAATTAATCTGTGAGTCTTCATAATACATACAGCCATTTCAAAAGTTTTCCCAATTACATCATTTTACACATACTATACAATACCAAACCCTTCAGATCATTCATATTGACTCATGAATCATAATTCATCAAATTAAGCTGCAATAGCCGGCCCTTCCTCAGCATGTCTCAGCAGATCTTCCTCAGTGAGGAAGAGGAGGGAGGCGTCCATTCAGGCTGGAGTCTAATAACGAACAGAGGATTTCCATGCAGTCGCCCTAGACAACAGGGTTGCCCTCGGCGATGGGACTGTAACGTTGATGACGGCCGACTCCCACCTGAAGAACCCGCATCCTGCCCTCTTCCTGGTGCCAACGGTTGCCGTGCCAATGGTCCTGGGGGCGGGGCAGCAGTAGAACGCTTGCCCGTGATTGGGGCCACCGTTGGCAACCGTCTGGCGCTTCGCTCTCCGCCCGCACGCACATAACGGAGACGTGATCCTAGCCACGCCCCTTGACGACGGAAGGAAGGAGGAGATGAGGGAGGAGGACAGGAGGGAGCGAGAACGAGAGGAGGAGAGGACAGAGGAAGAGAGCCTGGAGGTGGAGGAGGAGGGAGGGGCAGGGAGGTGAGAGGGAGGATAAGAGGAGGAGGAGGGGATGGAGGAGGGATGTGAGGAGGTGGAGGAGGAGAGCCTGGAGGAGGAGGGGATGGAGGAGGGATGTGAGGAAGTGGAGGAGGAGGGCCTGGAGGAAGAGGGGATGGAGAAAGGATATGAGGAGGTGGAGGAGGAGAGCCTGGAGGAGGAGGGGATGGAGGGAGGACGAGAGGAGGTGGAGGAGGAGAGCCTGGAGGAGGAGGGGATGGAGGGAGGACGAGAGGAGGTGGAGGAGGAGAGCCTGGAGGAGGAGGGGATGGAGGGAGGACGAGAGGAGGTGGAGGAGGAGAGCCTGGAGGAGGAGGGGATGGAGGGAGGACGAGAGGAGGTGGAGGAGGAGAGCCTGGAGGAGGAGGGGATGGAGGAGGGATGTGAGGAGGTGGAGGAGGAGAGCCTGGAGGAGGGGGGGATGGAGGGAGGACGAGAGGAGGTGGAGGAGGAGAGCCTGGAGGAGGGGATGGAGGAGGGATGTGAGGAGGTGGAGGAGGAGAGCCTGGAGGAGGGATGTGAGGAGGTGGAGGAGGAGAGCCTGGAGGAGGAGGGGATGGAGGAGGGATGTGAGGAGGTGGAGGAGGAGAGCCTGGAGGAGGAGGGGATGGAGGAGGGACGAGAAGAGGAGGAAGAGAGATGGGGTGGGTCCCTGTAGACATTGAAGGAAGGCTGGTCTGGTTTGTTTGTGTTGTTAAGTGTGTGTGTGTTGCTAGATAGGTGTCTGGTTGTGCATATGGCTGTGTGTGTGTTTCTAGGTGTGTGTGAGTGTGTAGCTGTGTTGCTTTCCTCCCCCCCTTCCTCCAACACCACATCGTCATAGGAACCACACCATTCCGATTCCAGAAGTACCGGCACTTCCTCCTCCCAGCCCACCACTGCTTCCGGGTCAGGGGTCAGCTCCAGCTGGGGCTGATGGGAAATGTGGTCCATGGTAGTGGACACCAGAACCAGACTGCTGAAGCTGTTGTTGACAGTTCCTATCCTTCCTCCACACAGCGGGCTATTCAGACGGGTCAGTACCGTCGTCAGGGGCGACAGCAGGTTCTGAAGCGGTTCAGAGGTTCTAGTGTTCCGCTGGGGGTTCCACTCTGGGCAGGGAGCGGAGCGGTTCTCAGAGGGTTGGAGACGGCAGGGTTGTGGTTCTAGGCAGGGTGATGAGGAAGCTCTGTCTGTATCCTTGTTGTTCTGGATGGTCGTGTTGACTGATGTGTTTGTAAATAAGGGTTTGGTCTTTAGTGGTGCCTGTGAAGGAGTCAAATCAAAATAAACTTTAGACATTTTATTTTTTAGAAGTCTAGAAGTTTACGGTCTGTAGACACAGTGTAAAGTAATCACATCTCAGCTAGCATACACAGTGTAAAGTAACATCTCAGCTACCAGACACAGTGTAAAGTAACATCTCAGCTACCAGGCATAGTTTTTGAAAATAATTATACTCAGTATAGTATATATTAAGTTTCAGTAGAAAATGTAACAGATTATTGATTGAGAGTTTATCAAAGGGGGGGTCACCTGCGGGGGCTTTTGGGGAGCAGGGCTGGGGAGAGTAGGAGAGGCTGCGGAAGAGGAGGGGGGGGGAGGGGGGAGGTCAGGGGGGAGGTCAGGGGGGAGGTCAGGGGGGAGGTCAGGGGGGAGGTCAGGGGGGAGGTCAGGGGGGAGGTCAGGGGGGAGGTCAGGGGTCCACTCACCCTCTCAGGGCTTCGGGTGATCTTCATCACACAGCCATCCTTCATCATCCTCCAGGCCAGCCCGGCTGTGTTCCGAGCATCATCCAGACCTGGACACACACACATGTTATACAAACACAGGATACACTCTGGAGGTAGAGTGTGTGTGTAATGTGTACCAGTTTGTGTGTGTACCTGAGTGTTGTCGTCCTGAGAACTGGATGCCCAGGTCTTGCAGCGCTCCATTCAGACCTTTAGGCTTCCTGCTGTAGAAGAGCTGCATCACACACACACACACACACACACACAGGCACACACACAGAAACACACACGTACACACGTTACTCTCCTGCTAAAGAACGGGGAGACAGAGAGACTAAAAGAAGAGATATGGATTTAGAAAGACAGACTGATTGGTTGAGTGTGTATGCCTGTGCGTGGGTGTGTATATGTGTGTGTACATAACGTGTGTGTGTGTGTCACCTTGTAGGTGCTCCTTAGGTCTGTCCAGCTGTTCAGGACGTCTGGCTTGTGAAGCTGCTTCCTTGAACACTCATACTGCAAACACACCCCCAGGTCCCAGTCTGACCAATCACAACACAGGGAATCAGAGACCACAGCCAATCACAACACAGGGAGACAGGGAAGACCACCAATGAGTGTGCGTCGTACCTGACCATGTGACGAAGGCGCAGAGTTTGTGTGAGGGGGCGGGGCTTCCGCTGGGGTGCCTGGAGAAGGCCAAGCCCCTCTGCAGCTGCTGTGTCTGCAGCCAGCGGCTGAAACGAGACAGGCATATCTGCAGGGGCACGCCTGACTCCACCTGGGCCTGCAGGACGGCACACAGAGACATAACTAAGACACCCTAACCCCCTGACTCCACCTGAGCCTGCAGGGAGGGACAGTCTGTGTTTGTGTGTGTACCTGTGTGCGTGGGTGTGTGTACCTATGTGTCTGTGTGTGTGTGTACCTGTGTGCGTGGGTGTGTGTACCTGTGTACCTGTGTGTGTGTACCTGTGTGTCTGTGTGTACCTGTGTGTGTGTACCTGTGTGTGTGTGTACCTGTGTGTGTGTGTACCTGTGTGATGCCTGTGAGCTCGGTGCAGAAGTCAGACAGTACAGGGTGTTCCTGTGGCTGGACGTAAGAGTGGAACTCTGCCTCCACCTCACCTGTGGAGGTGTTCAACAGCACGGCGGGGAACTCAACTAGGGGGGAGAGGAGGAGGGAAGGAGGGAGGGAGGGACGAGGGAGGGACGAGGGAGGGACGAGGGAGGGACGAGGGAGGGACGAGGGAGGGACGAGGGAGGGAGGGACGAGGGAGGGACGAGGGAGGACGGAGGGAGGGACGAGGGAGGGAGGATGGAGGGAGGATGGAGGGACGAGGGAGGGATGAGGGAGGGACGAGGGAGGGACGAGGGAGGACGGAGGGAGGGACGAGGGAGGGAGGGACGAGGGAGGGAGGATGGAAGGAGGACAGAGGGAGGGAGGGAGGGAGGGAGGGAGGGAGGGAGGGAGGGAGGGAGGGAGGGAGGGAGGGAGGGAGGGAGGGAGGGAGGGAGGGAGGGAGGGAGGGAGGGAGGGGGAATGAAAGACATATAATCATGGACACTCCATCTTAAACTATCAATATGTTGATCAATAATCTGATCAATACTTACTGATCTCCTGTCCATAGTGTTTTTTCTCTCGCCAGCATGTGGACTCAAAATCAATGACGATCAGGTAGGAGTAAATTTGATCTGGATAATTTACAACAAATCAGATTAATGATTTACATCAATGATTTACAATATTAGCCAACATCATCAGCGCTGTGGAAGAAAATGAAGGATTTACTATTGACGTGTGTAAATTGGATCCAATCTTATATTAATATACCATTTAAACTTAATATGTCTTGCATTATGTTATCTTCATATTTTAGATATTCATTATTGTAGGTATGTCCCCTTTGTGTATGTGTGTACCAATGTTCTAAAGACTTTTGAATTCAATAACTGGGTTAATAAGAGCTAAACAAGTCGGATATCGTAAAATCAAACTTACTTGATAGTTGCACCTTCTCTCGTCTGTTCGATAACTGGCTGCGTTTCCTCAACAACCCTAATGCTCTTTTAGAAAACAAAAACAAACAAAGAACGTCAAGATCATGGTGGTTAGTTTGCAACGGTAGCTAGCTGTATTCATAGAACAACTTGCCTCAAATAAGCTACAGAACCAACACACATACAGTAAACAAATCGAGTCGACTATGTATTAGCTAACTTACTTTGCTAACTTCTTAGTCGACATTTCTCCTTCAATCGACCAGTAACGCCAGATCGTTGAGTAGTTCTTTTGAGCACGAAATGACAAAAATAACAGGCTAAGAAAATCGAATTGAAGGCGACTGTTTCACAACAACGTTTCTTCGCGGCTGAGTTTGAATCAGTGTCATCCATTGCTCTGCTGTTGACGCCTGGCCTGTGCGAGTTAGGCCAGACTCAGGATACGAAAACATCGATTGGAAAGAAAGCATGGCGCGTGTGGTGTGGCATTGTGACTCTAGCTGCTGGGTTTCCAACTAAGGGGTAACACTGACCAGCGCTTCATTTAAAAGTACTTCAAACTTACGGGATCATGGAAAACATTCCTGTCTGTCACAAACGAAAGAGGGATCCGTCACCGAACGCGCAGAACGCAAAGAGACCGGCGAGGGAAACCGGGTGCAACGGAGCGCCTCAACACGAGTGTCTTTCCCGGTCCCGGCGCCCACCACGTCTCTCTGCCCCATTCGACCGAATCCAAGAGCCGGTCACGTTAAATGAGCTCACGGAGCTGCTACATTTCGCTTTATTAGGGAAAACAGGCAGAGTCAAACAACCCAGGTGGGCAGAAGAGACGTGCCGTTTGATTAGAAGTTACTAGTAGCTAGACAGTTATGAAAACTTCCAATTACCTGTCTCTCTCCCCCTGTCTCTGTCTCTCTCTGTGTCTCTCTCCGTGTCTCTCTCCCTGTCTCTGTCTCTCTCGCTCCCTCCCTCCCTCTCTCCAGCTGGTGTCGGTTGCGCGGACAGAGCCGGTTGGCGGGGGTGAACGTGGTGGTTTTGGAGGGGATGACCCAGGACCTGTTTTACGCACACTATCTGCATTTCCCTCACCTCCGGAGCGCGTTCCGGACGGTAAGCACGTTAACTGTACTCAGGCATTCAGAGGAATTGTGACCAGGTAAAGTTTTCAATTGTTTCGTCCTGTTGTCATGACAACGCGGTGTCTGTCATGATTCGTCAGAGATGCAGCTTCACTCCGTCGCCTGGCAGCAGCATCTGCTCCATCTTCGGCAGTCAAGTTTCTGGTTCTGAGAGTTCTGTTGTCTCCCATGGAGAACTAGAAGGTGTGTGTGTGTCTCAGCTGTGCATTCCTGTCAGGTAACCATCTACTGTGTTCTCTCTGTACATGTTGTATAACAGGAACGTAACTATGTTATGTCAACTCACTCCTCAATAATACATCTATATCAGGTCTGAGGTGGCACCCGGTCATCCAGAGGTTTGGGGTAGCGACGCGCGGCCTCACAGCCTACACTCTGACCCTGGAGGAGAGAATCAAGAAGCACTTCCCTGTGAAAGGTCTCACACACACACTCATACACACACACCCTCCCTCCCTCTTACCATGTGTGTTTAAGGGATGCCAGGAACACACACACCCTCCCTCCCTCTTACCATGTGTGTGTTTCAGGGATGCCAGGCAGTGAGGACTGTGTGTGTACACTCTGTGATGACATCATCACAGACAGCAGCCCTCTCTACGGACTTGACTGTGAGATGGTGAGATGACCACACACTCAAACACATTCAGTTTCCAGTCAATTATGTTGACCTATAATTGACGTGTGTTTGTGTGTGCAGTGTGTGACAGAACAGGGTTATGAGCTGGCTCGTGTGTCTCTCGTGGACAGTAGAGGGCGCTGTTTGCTGGACCAGCTGGTAAAACCTGAGAACCGCATCCTCAACTACCTCACCAGGTAACGCTACGTGTGTGTGTGGGGGGGGGGGGGCTAATGTATGATGTGAGAAAGAGTGTGTGTCAGTAAAATCCCACCCCTCCTCTCTGATAGGTTCTCAGGTATTACCCGGGCAATGTTGCAGCCAATCACCACTACCCTGAGGGACGTCCAATCAAAACTCAAGGAACTGTTGCCGCGGGACGCCGTCTTGGTTGGCCACTCCCTCGACAACGACCTGAGGGCTTTGAAGGTGTGTGACAACTGTTACTGTGGAAACAACCTCTGTGGGAGGGGAGGTAGAGTCTGGAATGTTGATGTTGTTTACATTTGTTGTTGTTCTTTGTTATTGTTTATCTTTGTTGTTGTTGTTTGTTATTGTTTATCTTTGTTGATGTTGTTATCCTCCCAGCTCATCCACCCTCATGTGATTGACACCTCTCTGCTCTACAAGAGGGACTTTGGACAGAGGTTCAAACTGAAGGTCCTGGCTGAGGCCATCCTGCTGTGAGTACACTTACACACACACCTAAACACACACATTTACACTCCTATATATATCACTTACACACACACCTAAACACACACATTTACACTCCTATATATATCACTTACACACACACCTAAACACACACATTTATACTCCTATATATATCACTTACACACACACCTAAACACACACATTTACACTCCTATATATATCACTTACACACACACCTAAACACACACATTTACACTCCTATATATATCACTTTTGATCTATATATCAAGACTTTCATGACTGTCACCATTTCTTGATGCAGCATGTGTGTGACTCCTCCCCCTCCCCCGGTTGCCCCTCCCACAGGAAGCAGATCCAGACGGAGGAGGTCAAAGGTCATGACCCCAGGGAGGACGCCCAGGCTGCCCTGGAGCTGGCCCAGTACTTCATCACCACCGGACCCAGACAGGTACACACACACACACACACACACACACACACACGGACAGAGCCCAGACGTGGTCGACACACACCCCAACAGTGTTTAAGCAGGCTGTGTGTTGCTAGGTTGTGCAGCAGCATGTGGGTGGTCTTTGGGGAGACAATCAGAGCTTGCCAGAGTCTCCTGTCAGACACACACACACAGAGGACTACAGGTACGACTGCCTAAACTGTCCCCCTGCATAAAGCTCCACTTCCTGTCCTACCTCTGCCTCAACGGTCGTCATACAACTCTTCCTCCCTCCCTCTCTTCATCCCTCTCTTCATCACTCTCTCCCTCACTTCATCCCTCTCTCTTTCTCCCAGGTTTTCTGAGGTTCTGCAGAGGTCTGGCCAATCAGCAGTGTTTATAGGGCACCGTGCTGACATTCCCCTGGCGCTGTCCAATCAGCAGTGGCATAGCTCAGACCGAGAGGTGAGAGGTCAAGGAGAGGGGCCTGTACTGTTTTAGGTTGCCAGGGCAACAGCTTCTCATTCAGATTTTTCATCCATCCTATTTTTTCTTTTCTCTGTCCCTCTACTCTCTCACCATCTTTCAACCCTTCTTCTTTTTCCTTTAATCCCTTCCTTCCTTCCTTCCAGGTGCTATCGTCGTTCAGGAGGAGGATAGAGGAGGACCCTCCCTCGCTCAGTGTGGTCCAGTTTTCGGACTCCAGACTCCTGCTCTCTCAACACATGGTGGGGGACGCATCTAGACTAGCATGGATGATTCCAGTGTTTTTTCCAGTGATTCCAAATGTTTTTTAGTATTAATACTGCTTCTCATGTGTGTATCAGGTGTGTGTGCGTTTGAGAGAGATGTGTGTGGTGTTTGCTGGGCCTCTGCCCCCAGCCTACACAGAGAGGGAGGTGAAGAAACTGTTCAGGAGCTGTGGAACCATCCGAAATGTCAGGATGCTCAACACCCACACGGTAGGGCTGAACAACACTCTAGAACTCTGAATAACACTCGAGAACTCTGAACAACACTCTAGAACTTATAGAAGTCAGTTTCCAGTGTGGGGATGAGTGGCCAGTGACCTCTGACCTGAGTGTGACCTCTGCCCTCTAGCTGCATGCTGAGGTGGAGTTTGAGCTGCTGGAGGGAGCCCAGCTAGCCGTGGAAACGCTAAATGGACTCCTGCTACAAGAAGCACCTTGCAAGGTTTGTCTCTCTGTCCTCCCTTTATCTTTCCCTCTCTCTCTCTCTCTCTCTCTCTCATTCCTCTCTTCCTTTCTGTTCAGGTGCAGCGGCCAGTCAAGGAGTCCATGTTGGATCTGGACGTCTTCCTCGCCGCTCTGCGTGACGACCCCCTCAACGCTAACCTCATCTACGCCGCCAGGCTAAAGGCTAGCGTTAACCACACCAGGGTCCCAGCAAAAGTCAATGGAAATATGCTACATGCCAAATATCCAGAGCACCCAGTCAAAGACAATGTGCTAGGTGCTAACGGAGATGAGCGACATGCTAGCTCCTCAGAGCCCTGTGAAGATGAGCGACATGCTAGCTCCTCAGAGCCCTGTGAAGATGAGCGACATGCTAGCTCCTCAGAGCCCTGTGAAGATGAACGACATGTTAGCTCCTCAGAGCCCTGTGAAGATGAGCGACATGCTAGCTCCTCAGAGCCCTGTGAAGATGAGCGACATGCTAGCTCCTCAGAGCCCTGTGAAGATGAGCGACATGCTAGCTCCTCAGAGCCCTGTGAAGACGACCTGAGACACAATCTGAGAGACACCTTCGGGCAGTTCGGAACCATCGAAGGCATCATCATGCCCACAACGACAACTAGGAAACGAAGGCATGCTTTCATAAGTGAGTTTGACCAATCCAAGACCGCCCTAGTCATTCTGTTTGAGACTATTTGTATGTCAATAAAACTGCTCCGAGAGATGTCATAGACAGGTCTGTACATGTGATTATGCTTTGCATAATGCAAATTATACCATGCGCATCTTATCCCCTACTGTACTAGGATAAGCGTTTGCTAAATGAATCAAATTCAGTGTAAAAGTTGAAGCTTGTTTTTCCAGAGTATCAGAGTTGTAGCAGTGTGAAGGCAGCCCTCAGCTCACCTGTGGAACTCTGGGACAGGAAGTCATCCGCCTGCCTGGCCCTGACCCCGCCCCACCTGCCCTCCTGGGTATCCATGGAGACAACCCCCCTCGGCTACCCGCCTGGCAACCAGGACCAAGAAGTGGAGCACGCAATGAGGAAGTTGGACGGGCGTGTCCGGAAGCTGTTCAAATCCCTCCCAGACCACACCCTCAGCATCGTCCTGTTGCCCGGGGTTACAGGACCCCACGGCAACCTCACTGGACTCTGCTTCCTGGAGGTCAAACAGGCCACGCCTCCACACCCTAACCATTTGCCTGAACATGCATGTGTTTAGCATGTATACTGGGGATCCAGCTCACAGAACAATGGTGTTGAAGGTTCTAAAACATGATTGTTGTAACAGAACTAGAACCATGTTTAAGCGTTGTAGAAAATGGACCTGTGCTGGAAGTGTTCCCTGGTCTAGAACTCACCTGACCACTTTCTGCTGGTGCCTTCTGATCATGTCTGCTTCAATAAAAGCTGACAGCAAGCTGTCTTTCTGATTCTCACAGGGAGGAGGGGGTTTCAAACCTGCAACCTCTTGGAACTGCAGTCAGACGCTTTACACACACTACACAGAGAAGAGAGGAAGAAGCAATGGAGAAACAGCAGAGGTAGACAGACAGAAGGAGAAACAGCAGAGGTAGACAGACAGAAGGAGAAACAGCAGAGGTAGACAGACAGGAGGAGAAACAGCAGTGGTAGACAGGAGGAGAAACAGCAGTGATAGACAGACAGGAGGAGAAACAGCAGAGGTAGACAGACAGGAGGAGAAACAGCAGTGGCAGACAGACAGAAGGAGAAACAGCAGAGGTAGACAGACAGGAGGAGAAACAGCAGAGGTAGAAAAAGACTGGAGGAGAGATAACGATAGGAACTCAGAAACAAATTTGCTAAGAAACATTTTTATTTTTCCTTTCAATGTAAGGAAATATTATTTTAGACACTTTATACCGCGTCATACAAAAAATGACAATTTTTCACCGGAACATTCTTTGACACAGTTTACAGGGAACGTACAAAAAACAAAATAAGACTTCTAAATAAACAAGTAAACAGCTGGGTTGAACATCAGACTGGTTGTGCCTGGGGTTTACACCAAGAATAAATATAAACATTTATGATGTGTTGAGGACGACTAGCTACCAGATCACAGGGTATAAACACGTTAAAAAAAGAATTGATGGGCGAAGGTGGGCGGAGACTTTAAAATAAAAATATATCACACACTGAAATACAAAAACGTGTAAACCACAGGACCAGTTAAGTGCTGTCATCTGGTCACACACGCGCACACACACAGATGGTTAAAAAGCCTTGGTGATGTGTTGTCTGAGAGAATGGTGAGAGACTGTTGCTGTCATTTACACATGGCTTCATTATGGGATGTCCCCCCTGCTGCACAGGTCCAGCGACTGCCGTGGGAACGGTCTCCAGGGTGACTCACGGTCCATCAGCAGAGCAGGTGGTGCCCAGGCCCTCCTACCAGACCTGGGGCACGTCGTACAGAGGAGCAGCTTCAGGACCTGGAGAACCATCCAGAACACTCAGCACTACCAAACACCTGGAGAACCATCCAGAACACTCAGCACTACCAAACACCTGGAGAACCATCCAGAACACTCAGCACTACCAAACACCTGGAGAACCATCCAGAACACTCAGCACTACCAAACACCTGGAGAACCATCCAGAACACTCAGCACTACCAAACACCTGGAGAACCATCCAGAACACTCAGCACTACCAAACACCTGGAGAACCATCCAGAACACTCAGCACTACCAAACACCTGGAGAACCATCCAGAACACTCAGCACTACCAAACACCTGGAGAACCATCCAAAACACTCAGCACTACCAAACACCTGGAGAACCATCCAGAACACTCAGCACTACCAAACACCTGGAGAACCATCCAGAACACTCAGCACTACCAAACACCTGGAGAACCATCCAGAACACTCAGCACTACCAAACACCTGGAGAACCATCCAGAACACTCAGCACTACCAAACACCTGGAGAACCATCCAGAACACTCAGCACTACCAAACACCTGGAGAACCATCCAGAACACTCAGCACTACCAAACACCTGGAGAACCATCCAGAACACTCAGCACTACCAAACACCTGGAGAACCATCCAGAACACTCAGCACTACCAAACACCTGGAGAACCATCCAGAACACTCAGCACTACCAAACACCTGGAGAACCATCCAGAACACTCAGCACTACCAAACACCTGGAGAACCATCCAGAACACTCAGCACTACCAAACACCTGGAGAACCATCCAGAACACTCAGCACTACCAAACACCTGGAGAACCATCCAGAACACTCAGCACTACCAAACACCTGGAGAACCATCCAGAACACTCAGCACTACCAAACACCTGGAGAACCATCCAGAACACTCAGCACTACCAAACACCTGGAGAACCATCCAGAACACTCAGCACTACCAAACACCTGGAGAACCATCCAGAACACTCAGCACTACCAAACACCTGGAGAACCATCCAGAACACTCAGCACTACCAAACACCTGGAGAACCATCCAGAACACTCAGCACTACCAAACACCTGGAGAACCATCCAGAACACTCAGCACTACCAAACACCTGGAGAACCATCCAGAACACTCAGCACTACCAAACACCTGGAGAACCATCCAGAACACTCAGCACTACCAAACACCTGGAGAACCATCCAGAACACTCAGCACTACCAAACACCTGGAGAACCATCCAGAACACTCAGCACTACCAAACACCTGGAGAACCATCCAGAACACTCAGCACTACCAAACACCTGGAGAACCATCCAGAACACTCAGCACTACCAAACACCTGGAGAACCATCCAGAACACTCAGCACTACCAAACACCTGGAGAACCATCCAGAACACTCAGCACTACCAAACACCTGGAGAACCATCCAGAACACTCAGCACTACCAAACACCTGGAGAACCATCCAGAACACTCAGCACTACCAAACACCTGGAGAACCATCCAGAACACTCAGCACTACCAAACACCTGGAGAACCATCCAGAACACTCAGCACTACCAAACACCTGGAGAACCATCCAGAACACTCAGCACTACCAAACACCTGGAGAACCATCCAGAACACTCAGCACTACCAAACACCTGGAGAACCATCCAGAACACTCAGCACTACCAAACACCTGGAGAACCATCCAGAACACTCAGCACTACCAAACACCTGGAGAACCATCCAGAACACTCAGCACTACCAAACACCTGGAGAACCATCCAGAACACTCAGCACTACCAAACACCTGGAGAACCATCCAAAACACTCAGCACTACCAAACACCTGGAGAACCATCCAGAACACTCAGCACTACCAAACACCTGGAGAACCATCCAGAACACTCAGCACTACCAAACACCTGGTAACTGAGAACACAGCAGAACAGCTGCATGCATGCTGGGCTGTAACTGGAGACTCAGTAAGGTACTCCTCCACACAGCCTTGACTAGACCGGAACATTCTTCCGTTACCCACTTAGTAAATGTCTTCTGGTTCATAGAACTGTAGAATGTGAACACACCTGTTTCTACTTCCGTCTTTTTCTGGTTCTTGCGACCCTTCCTTTTCTGATTGGCAGGTTGCTGATTGGCAGGGGGTTGCTGTTGCCAGGCGACCGCCCCCGTCTCACTGATGGGCTGAGAGGCCTCAGGACTCTCCTCTTCCTGAGTTGGACTTGTCCCCGACAAATCAGACGGCGACCTGCAGACAGGAGCACCCAATCACAGGCCTGGGACAGGAGCACCCAATCACAGGCCTGGGACAGAGTCGTGTGTAACTTACGTGGTATTAAGCCAGCCTTCTGTCGTCTTGCTGTCCACCACGCCTGCGTACGTATGAACACACACTTCAAAACTCAAATATGGGCACTGTGTGTGAGTACCGTCAGTCCTGATCTTCTTGGTGCCCTGTGAGGAGGAGTGTGTGTGTGTGTGTGTGTGTGTGAGTGAGTGAGTACCGTCAGTCCTGATCTTCTTGGTGCCCTGTGAGGAGGAGTGTGTGTGTGTGAGTGAGTGAGTACCGTCAGTCCTGATCTTCTTGCTGCCTTGTGAGGAGGGCAGGCTCCAGTCGTGTGTGTCGTCCTCCTGGACTGGACTGATGCTGCGCTTCCCTGGGGTCCTGCCGAACACACACACGTTAAGAGATAGTACACACAGTACAGGTAGGGGTGTGTGGGCGTGAGCTCGTGGCCCTCACCTGTGCTGTGTGTATCCATAGGAGGGTGCAGTGGAGGGTCGGACCCAGGCGTCTGCACCCCAGGAGGAGCCCCCTCCCTGGGCCTGCCTCTCCTGCTGCCGCCCCTGGACGTACTCTGCATACGTCTGGATACGGTAGCTCTCGGCATAGCGGCTGGTGTTCATGGCTGGAGGAGCACAGAGGAGGGGGGGGGCCACAGAGAAAGATGAGAGGAGAGAAGGCTAGAGGAGAGAAGGCTAGAGGAGAGGAGAGGAGAGAGGGGGCTGTGGAGAGGAGAGAAGGCTAGAGGAGAGGAGAGAGGGCTAGATGAGAGGAGAGAGGAGGATAGGAGAGAGGAGGGGGCTAGAGGAGAGGAGAGAGGGCTAGATGAGAGGAGAGAGGAGGAGAGGAGGAGAGGAGAGGAGAGGGGGCTAGAGGAGAGGAGAGAGGGGGCTAGAGGAAAGGCCTAGAGGAGAGGAGAAAGGAGGAGGCTAGAGGAGAGGAGAGAGGGGGCTAGAGGAAAGGCCTAGAGGAGAGGAGAGGGGGCTAGAGGAGAGGAGAGGGGGCTAGATGAGAGGAGGAGAGGAGAGGAGAGAGGGCTAGATGAGAGGAGAGAGGAGGAGAGGAGGGGGCTAGAGAGGAGAGAGGGCTAGAGGAGAGGAGAGAGGGCTAGATGAGAGGAGGAGAGGAGAGAGGAGAGGGGGCTAGAGGAAAGGCCTAGAGGAGAGGAGGAGGCTAGAGGAGAGGAGAGAGGGCTAGAGGTAAGGAGACGGGGCTAGAGGAGAGGAGGGGGCTGGAGGAGAGGGGTAGAGGAGGAGAGGAGACTCACCTATCTGAACCTGGTCAGTCTGACTCAGACACACAAAGGCAGACACGTCATCTATCCATGACACCTGGATGTTACCTAGGCAACACACAACACCAGGGGTAGGTTGAGCAGAGGGAGAGTGAGAGCGACAGACAGAAAGACAGGCAGACAGACAGGCTCACCAAAGGCACTGAAGAGCTGATAGAGGTCGCTGGTCTTCCACTCCTTAGGGAAGGTGACGTACAGTACATGATCCCTCTTAGGCTGCACTGGAGACAGGAGAGCATTACCACCATCCTGCAAGTGGAAGTGTGTATGTGTGCGTGCGTGTGCTCGTGTGTGTGTGCGTGCGTGCGCGTGGGTGTGCTCGTGTGTACACACTCACAGTCTGGCCCGCTGATGTTGAGGTAGGGAATATCTATTATCCTCATCAGGAATAACCTGAATACGGATGGAGAGAAACACGAGACATGCAATGAGAGAGAGAGACGGGGGTGACAGACAGGAAGAGGAAGAGCAGGAAGGGCTCTTACTTGTTGAAGAAGGGTTCGATGAGTTTGGAGTGAGAGCCGATGTGAGCCTTGGGGGGGGTCAGGAACGTGCCTAGGGGGATAGGACTGGTCAGCCAAGAGAGGGGGGTGTGTGTAGGTGTACCTATGTGCTAGGGGGATAGGACTGGTCAGCCAAGAGAGGGGGGTGTGTGTAGGTGTGTGTACCTAGATAGTTGGCCATAGAGATGAAGCAGAGCCCGGTGATGAAGGCGTCGTAGCCCGCTTCATGCAGCTGCTCCTGAGACGTGTCGTAACTAGGGAAACCAGGCGCTGTCTCTGATTGGACGGAACACAGGAAGTGAGGGAATGACAAGGTCACCAATATGAGTAGATGTTAGTAATCCTTTCATCCACCAAAAAGCCTTTAGTTAGCCAGACCTGGTTCAAGTACAGGACAACTTTCCTAAAACAAAATCCACAGCGACTCCTGGGTGGTCAGAAACCTAACCCTTCATGTTCTTACCAACTCTGGGGGACTTGAAGGGGCTCTCTTTCAACTGTTTCTCCAGCTCAGCCAGAGAAGTGTTGTTGATGAGTTCCTAACACACATACACAGTATTAACAGACAACCACAGAGTAGAAGATGGCTGAACGTGGTACGGGAGGGGGTGGGTCAGGGTTCAAAGGTCAGTTACCTTGAAGGGATGAGTGGAGGCCATAAGCTTGGTGTCTAACAACCTGGTAGAACACAGACACACACGTTAGCTTGAGGCACACACACACACGTACGCACACACTAGCATGGGGGGGGGGGGGAGAAACCGTTCCTAAAGGAACACACAGCACATACCTGGGGAGAACACAGGTGGTGACCTCTTTGAAGTCTCTCAGGTCCTGTAAGGAGACAGACCGAAACCATTACGACTCAACGTCACTCAGAGGAACATAACTGTTCTCCGTGACGGTTCTCTGAGCCGAGTTTCAGAGCGCTGCAGTTCCACGTACCTCAGGCAGGGGGCAGTAGAACTGGTGGATGGTGTGCATCACATCCAGCAGCATGTTGTGTCCAACCACCAGCTTTCCCTGGGGGGAGGGGGGGAGGGGGGGCATGTCAACTACTGTACACACCACACACACACTAGAATGTTTCCCTTCAGGTTTGGCAGTTAGACTTTGAGACACGGTTTGAGACTTACTGATCTGGAGATTAAGTGGATGACCCTGGAGAAACCCACAGCATCATTCAGCTCTTCCTACACACATACACAACACATACACGTTAGAAGGCAGCTTCCACTGTGGACAGGTCAAACATGTACACACACACACACGTTAGAAGGCAGCTTCCACTGTGGACGGGTCAAACATGTACACACACACACACACACACACGTTAGAAGGCAGCTTCCACTGTGGACGGGTCAAACATGTACACACACACACACGTTAGAAGGCAGCTTCCACTGTGGACAGGTCAAACATGTACACACACACACACACACACACACACCTGCTCCCTCTCGTGTCTCTGTTGCTGCCTCCTCCTCCTCTCCTCTTCATCAGCCTTGCTGATCTGGATGTAGCGCTCCTTCTACACACAAACAATGTACACGCATTCATACCTTTAGGGTCTGAACATGCATGTCATGGTGTGTGTGTATGTGTGCGCACGCATGTGTCATGCATCAATGTCCAATGCTACCTTATCCGTTTCCACGGTTTCCACGTGCAGGCCCTTAGGGAACCTGAGAGGTGAACACAGGAAGTCCTTCATGTTTACTGTCAACTAACCAGGCTTGTTTACCAGGAGTACACCACCACAACTACAAGTACTCACTTCCAATTGAGCGTCTGGTAGATCAGCTTCCTCTGAAACCTGGAGGGAGGGGAAGACTGTGCTCAGTACACCAGGGATTATGTGTGTGTGAGACAGAGAGACAGACAGAGAGACATACAGAGACAGACAAGAGAGAGGGAGACAGAGACAAGACAAGAGAGAGCATGAGAGGGTTTACCAGCAGAGACATGATTACCCAGTACAAGGCTCCAGATCCACAGTCTTGTCTGAGTTGCTGAGAAGAGCCTCGACCTTCTCCCTGCAGAGAGGTCAGGGGTCAGAGAGAGGTCAGGGGTCAGAGAGAGGTCAGGGGTCAGAGAGGTGAGGGGTCAGAGCTGGGGGGTTGCTACAGTGACAAGGTTGCTAGGAGAACTCACACCACGCGGTTGATGAAGTCTTTGTGCTCATCAGGGACGTGGGCGGGACCCTTGGAGGAAGGGGATATGTAAGAGGGCGTGGCCCCATTGGACTGGCTCCGCCTCTCCTCAACCTGCTCCCTCAACTGTGCTTCTTCTTCCTGGTTCAGGTAGGGGATCCCTATGGCAACAAGAGGGTCAGAGGTCAGGTCAAGTTTATCAACAGCACAGAAGTTATTTGCAAAGAAATGTTCTCGATTTCCAAACAATATAATAATATAACCTATAACATAGGTAACATAACATATTAGGTAGTGTGTGTGTGTGTGTGTGTGTGTGTGTGTGTGTGTGTGTGTCTCATAGCTCTCTCACCATGACAGAAGACCTTGTTGAAGTCAAACCCCTGACTGGCTAAGAAGTCTATGCTGGAGCTCTGAAACAATAAACCATCATCATCATCTTCATCACCAACACCACTATCATCATCCTCATGCTTAGCGACCAAGGTGAACTCACTTGGCATATGAACTTGATGTCAGGTGAAGTTCTGTTGAATGGCTTTGGAAATACGTAAAAGTTAAAAGACTTGATGATATACCTGTGGAAACACAAGCAGAGGGTTAGTGGGGAATTGTGTGTGTGTGCGTGAGTTTGCCGTTACATGGCTTATGCATGTCTGTCTAGACTCACTTCGATTCTGCTTGGTCATACTTGAACGTGCACAGTCCAAACTGGAAGAGGAGAAACTCCATGGAATGCTGAGAGAGACAGAGAATTCCATGTTCGATGATGTCCCAGTGTGTCGTATTATAATTAAGCAATAAGCCCCAAGAGGCCGTGTTTTGCGCTGATTTTAGAACGTTTTGGGGCCTTGTATTGTCGCTGTAGTTATGACAACTAGCTAGCCTCACCTTTTTGAGCTTGGTATAGCGTTCTTCTGGCGTGTCCAGTCCGTTAGTGAGCGCGCTAACGTTAGGACCGTCACTTATACCTGCAAACATAAAACCGTTAGAAAAAAAAAGAAGCTTCCATGCCCTTGCATCCGATGCCACGGTTACGTTAGTAACCACATTAACCAGCCTGTATATTAGTACGTCGCTGCAACGCCTACTGTACCTGAAAACTCCCCGTCAATGGCTAGAAAATCAGCTTCCTCTATGGCGCTGTTTACAGTGCTTAAACTGTCTTTAAAATCTGAAATAAAAGATGCATCATAACTGTCATTACAGCTAAACACTTTCATTTGTAATGCTAGCTGGCACTAAACATGTAGCAGCTAGCTAGCATTAGCTCCGGTTAGCGCTGTCAATTGGTAGAGCTAGCTCTAACTCCATGTTCATATAACGCTGTTCTGGCGTGTGAAGTCACCAACGAAATGTACACTTTGTTCATTAATATAATATGAACATAAAAACTCACAACGAACAGAAATCTCGACATTTATTTGTAAATGTTAGCCTAGCTTTTGGTACCATGTTAGCTTTTGGTGCCTGGCATTTCGACAATACTGAATTCCAGCAAATACACTGCCGGTCAAACTAGCTAGCAAGCTAGCCCCGCATTCAAAAGGGTAATTTTAGCTAGCAAGCTAGCCCCGCATTCAAAAGGGTAATTTTGGCTGGCAGGATAATGGTAAAAGACAACGACATTTAAGTCGTGTTGATTTAAGGGGATCTTTCTGGTGTGGCTTTTCAGTGCGAGGGTGAGAAGTGCATAATAACGACTTACTTTTCCGTGTCACCTCCATACTTGCAGCATATGTAAACAGAAGCTAACGGGAGACGGCTAAAAGAAGTCCCTTTTAACCTTTCCAGCTTGAGTACTTCCGGTGTTATGACGTTCAGTTTTAAATCATAATATGTCCTTTATCTAACGCCAATAGCTCTACATCGTTTGGGTCTGCTCTTATGAAACATGCAAGTGTAACAGACTTAGAAATACACTATGGGCTATGTGAGTTTTGCCGTAATCGAGCCGTCCTAGCGGCAGTTTGAGTGGTTGGAGTTAGTTCGGCGTACTGCAGGACTGCGTATTGTATTGTAATATTTGTGTGGAAATAACATATTTCAAGTGGAAATCTTTGATTCTTTGCATACACTATTTATTTTCCCATGTATTGTGAAGATTTCTGTATAGTTAAGTCCACTTAACTATACGTTTCTAAACATTGATTTGGCATTAAACTACATTTAAGATTTAGCATCAAAATATGTACAAATGTATTTGTAATGTGGAAAAATATTTTTATTATTCTGTTATAGTATCCTGAAGTAACAGTTGTAGCCCAAGCCTACTGAAGCGGTAGACTTGACTGCATGATAATCCTAATGGCAGACACCAATGGCAGACAGCGAGTTCACTGTTTTGTCTTCCACTCTGTCTCCCACAGACAACTTCCAGAGCTAAAGAATGTTTTCGTCTCTTCATTGTTTGACTGTTTAATCATCGTTAAACAAACTCAAACGGTGTTTAACGGCAGATAAATGTATTCAATCGATTTCACTTAGGTGGCGTTGTCTCGGTTTTCTACTTTTGACTCTAGAGGGTTGGGGGGGGGGGGTTGACTCTTCATTTGACATTACATGACTGAAAGTCAAAAACGGTCTAATTGTTAATAAACAACCAAATTGGCTAAAACAACCAAAAAGTGTTCCAGTCAACCTCCCTAAGCCCCGGCCTACAGAGGAGACCCATTGGACAGATCCACATGATTGCTGGCGCCCCTCAGTGATTGGAAAAGGTCATAGCATCTGGTCCTGATCTAATTGCAGTGGCGCTTGTATATGAAACATGATATGACAATCAATATTACCGCCCCCACCAGCCCTGCAATGAGCCAGGAGAGCCAGGAGAGCCTGTTTACTGTGGAAAGAAGAGAGAGAGGACAAGGAGAGGAGGAGAGACGAGGAGAAGGGGAGAGGAGAGGACAAGGAGAGGAGGAGAGACGAGGAGAGGGGGAGAGGAGAGGGAGAGGACAAGGAGAGGAGGAGAGACGAGGAGAGGGGGAGAGGAGAGGAGAGGGAGAGGACAAGGAGAGGAGGACAGACGAGGAGAGGGAGAGGACAAGGAGAGGAGGAGAGACGAGGAGAGGGGGAGAGGAGAGGAGAGGGAGAGGACAAGGAGAGGAGGAGAGACGAGGAGAGGGGGAGAGGAGAGGGAGAGGACAAGGAGAGGAGGAGAGACGAGGAGAGGGGGAGAGGAGAGGGAGAGGACAAGGAGAGGAGGACAGACGAGGAGAGGGAGAGGACAAGGAGAGGAGGAGAGACGAGGAGAGGGGGAGAGGAGAGGGAGAGGACAAGGAGAGGAGAAGAGACGAGGAGAGGGGGAGAGGGGAGGAGAGGACAAGGAGAGGAGGAGAGACGAGGAGAGGGGGAGAGGACGAAGAGAGGAGAGAGAGGTGGGATGGGAGAGGAGGGGGAGAGGAAATACAGTATTATTCCTCAAAGCATTTGGAACTATTTTCAAGTGAATGCTACATTAATACATTTTCAATGTATTTGTTTTCCAGCTGTATTCAAACACTTCTCAAATATTTGACCATTGAGCCATACTCATCCTCCTCACCTTTGACCTCCACCAGGTACGTTATGGCATCAGTCCCTTGGCTGTTCTGGACAGTACACGTGTAATTTCCTGTGTGCTTCACGTCATGGAGGATGAGGACCGATGTATTGAGGGTGTGGCCAAGACCTTGGGGGATTGTCCAGGAGTATGAGGGGGTGGGCTTAGCTCGCGCTGTGCAGTTTAGTTCCAGAGTGTCTCCTTCAGTGATGCTGACTGGCGGTTATGAATCTAGATGCGTCTGTATTCTGGGGCGGTCTGGAGGGGAGAGAAGAGGACAGAGGGAGGGGTGAGAGGAGGAGGAGAGAGGGAGGGGTGAGAGGAAGAGTAGAGAGGGAGGGGTGAGACTAGGAGGAGAGAGGGAGGGGTGAGAGGACGAGGAGAGAGGGAGGGGTGAGAGGACGAGGAGAGAGAGGACAAGGAGAGAGGGAGGGGTGAGAGGAGGAGGAGAAAGGGAGGGGTGAGAGGAGGAAAGAGGGGTGAGAGAGGGAGGGAAGGGTGAGAGGAGGAGGAGAGAAGGAGTGGTGAGAGGAGGAGGAGAGAGGGAGGGGTGAGAGGACGAAGAGAGAGGGAGGGGTGAGAGGAGGAGGAGAGAGGGAGGGGTGAGAGGAGGAGAGAGGGAGGGGTGAGAGGAGGAGGAAAGAGGGAGGGGTGAGAGGACGAGGAGAGAGGGAGGGGTGAGAGGACGAGGAGAGAGGGAGGGGTGAGAGGACGAGGAGAGAGGGAGGGGTGAGAGGAGGAAAGAGGGGTGAGAGGAGGAGGAGAGAGGAAGGGGTGAGAGGAGGAAAGAGGGGTGAGAGGAGGAAAGAGGGGTGAGAGGAGGAGGAGAGAGGGGTGAGAGGAGGAGGAGTGAGAGGAGGAGGAGAGAGGGGGGAGAGAGGGGTGAGAGGGGGAGGAGAGAGAAGGAGGTAAGAGGAGTGAGAGGAGTGAAAGGAGGAGGAGAGAGAGGTGAGGATGGTAGTGGAGAAAACACTCGGAGTGTGATATAACAAACCGCAAGTAAACTGTAGAGATTGTGTGTGTGTGTGTATGTACTGTACATCTGATTGGTATCATGTGAATCTGATAGTGTGTGACTATGTGTGTGACTGTGTGTGTCTGTGTGTGTCTGTGTGTGACTGTGTCTGTGTGTGTGACTGTGTGTGTGTGTGTGCGTGTGTGCGTGTGTGTGTGTGAGAGCAGACTCACAGAGCACACTGGTCCTGACTCTTGCAGACTTCTTCACAGGTCTGTCCTCCAGGTCCAGGTCCAGGCTGGCCTCACACCACACCTCCGAGCCATCGTCCTCCTCCCTGGCTGTCACGGTCAGAGGGAAGGCTGCACTCTGGGGCTTGAGCCCTGTGGTTTCATTAGGCACCTGGGTGTCCAGCAGGGTGTCTCCTCTGTAGAACCGTACCTTGAGATCCTGGATGGGAGCAACCTTCTCTATAGAGCAGTTAAATGTGTACTCTCTACCCTCAACCATGTCTCCTTCCATCTCTGCTAGCAGCTGGATGTTGTCTGGAGGCTCTGTGGACACACACACACATACGCTACACATCGTCTAACTAACAAATCTATGAAAGATGACACTATACTCACTAAAACCCAAGATTGAGAGTGTGTGTGTGTGTGTGTGTGTGAACTCACGGTAAACAGTAACGTTCAGCCGTGTGTTACACTGGACATCCTCGTTCTTCACAAGGAAGTTGCTGTAACACTGAGGTGCCATGTCCCACTGGTCAACCTTGTCCACCTTCCAGGTTCTGTTTCTAGGCCCAGAGATCAGCGTGTGGCCCGTAGAAGCCTCCCAGCTGAACAGGTCTGGGTCTACGGCATCCTGGGTGATGGTGCAGAGGGCCGAGGCTGGGTCTTCGTACCTCACCACCAGCCTGGAGGGGCTGATCTGCAGCAGGTCTGCACAGGCTGGATCTGGGGGGGATTCTGAGGGGGGAGGGAGAGCAGGGACATGGAGGAGGAGCAGGGACATGGAGGAGGAGCAGGGACATGGAGGAGGAGCAGGGACATGGAGGGAGAGCATGGACATGGAGGGGGAGCAGGGACATGGAGGGGGAGCAGGGACATGGAGGGGGAGCAGGGACATGGAGGGGGAGCAGGGACATGGAGGAGGAGCAGGGACATGGAGGGGGAGCAGGGACATGGAGGAGGAGCAGGGACATGGAGGAGGAGCAGGGACATGGAGAAGTGAGAGATTGAGAAGGGTTTGGGGTGTAGGAGAGTGATGAAGAGGAGAGAGTGAAAAGAGGGAGTGAGAGGGAGTGAAAAGCGGGTGGGGGAATGAGGTATAGAAGAGCTTGAGGGCTCAGGTGGCTGAGCGGTTAGGGAAACGGGCTGGTAATCAAAAGGTCGCCGGTACGATTCCCGGCTGTGCAAAAATGAGGTTGTGTCCTTGGGCAAGGCACTTCACCCTACTTGCCTCAGGGAAATGTCCCTGTACTTACTGTAAGTCAGATCGTCTGCTAAATGACTAAATGTAAATGGAATTGTAAGGAGGTGGGGCATGTTAGGCAGTTAGGAACCCAGCTTAGACGTGTCCCAATATGACTATATGACCCCTCCATCATGATCCCTGCCCCTGCACTGCATCATGAGCCATAAGGCTACACAACCTTTCATGAAAACAATACCCGTGTCTCTGCTCGTACACTTCTAGACCGAAACCTGCAAGTCTGACTCCCAACATTGTTGCTGATCAGCTCGGTTATAATCAGTATGGAAACGCACGCACGCCTCTTCCGGTATGGTTCTTTGCTTCCCATCATCTCGTCAAAGACATTTCTAACCTTTACATTTCCGATTGCCTAAAGTGTGCCAATAAGTGTGTTAAAATCTGAAATAGAATCTAATATTCCCCGTGGTTTTAAATGAATTAAACTGAGCTTCAGTGCATCGACCAGAGTGACGATCAAAGCCGCTTACTAAGTTACCGTATAGCCAACAGAATACATCTGGGTAGTCTAGCCTTTAGTAGGAAATTGGACTTACCGTTTAGGGCAAAACATTGAAACACTGACAATGAAAGAAGGACGAAAATTCCACAGAGATTGGAGGCAGACATGTTCTACTAAAGATAACGGAGACCTGCGGTCGAGCTGGTCCTGGTGCGGGGCGGTGTCAAGAATGCGCTCAGATGGCGCGGTGGTTCAGTTACCGTTAAGTGAAAGTCAAACTATCAAGTCAGAAATAGGCTACCAAAATCTACAAGCGCGTCACTCTCACAGTACGTGTGTGTGTGTGTGTGTGTGTGTACGCGTCGACACGTGTCGCTTATTTGTAATTTCCAGTAATACCCTCCACTTTTCTTCGTCTATCTAATAATATCTCTCCATGTAAATATCTGTCATACCGTCTCTATGTTTCTCCCCCCCCCCCCCCCACACACTCTCTCTCCCACCACTTCTATCTCTGCCTGTCAGTGTGTGTTCGTGTGTGACAGTCAAGTGGGTGTCAGTTTAGGGAAGAGAATCTGTAGAGCAGGAAACCACACACACACACACACGCACAACAGGGATGTTTGTCAGTGTCAGTTTCCTTAAAACACGTTTCCCTTTTCTCTCTCCTTGTGTCCCCCTCTCCCTTTGCTCTTCCTCTCTCTTTACCCTCTGTTCTTCTCTCTCTTTCATCATTCTTCCTTTTCGCTCTCTTTCTCACTATATACCCCTTCTAACTGCACCCTCTCCACCTCTTCCTCCCTCTCCCTCCCTCCCTCACCACCTCTTCCTCCCTCTCTCTCTCTCTCCCCCCTCCCCCCCTCTCCACCCCCCCCCCCCCCACACACTCAGATTGTTCTATCAGAGGAAGAGAGGGATTCCTTATCTCAGTTGAAATATTCTAGATATTTCCACCGCAGAACACCCTGCAAGTGTGGCGTTACGGAAGCACACGTAGGCTACACATGCATACACACATAAAACACACACTGACACAAACACACAGAAGAACACTATGTGTCAATTAATTAATATGTAAAAATATACATCTTGCATATTTGTTATTTATAAATGTATACAGATAAGCCAACCCATCGCTCCATGCGTTTCCTGACAGATTCAAATGAACAAAATGAGTCATTCTTATCGGCAAATTAATCAAAAACAAGTCTTTTGGGGTCAGTGTGGGACTTAGTGTGATGTGACTTAGCGGAAAATTCAGCATTGTCGCAAAACCAGAGTTTTAACTCCCCCTGGTGGGGAACCAGAGAAACTACAGAACTGCAGGCTAAACTCCGGGTGTGCTTAGACATCATTTTCTCTCTCCCGCCCTCATCTCCTCCCTCCCTCTTTCTCACTCTCTACCTCTCCACCCTTTTTTCGGGAAAAAAGTGTCCTAAGGTTGGAAAAATATTTTTGAAAAAGTTAGCATCATTGATGAGGACTCTACTATGCTGATATGCTTTAGGTTCTAGGCTTCTCTGTTCTCCTCTCCCCTCTCCTCTCATTGTTAGTTCAGGCAAAGTAGCGTTTTACGACAGACTAATTGTAAAATACTTTTTTTGCAGCTTAGATTATTTATATGAGGTGTCCAGAACAACATACTAAAAGTCCTAAGAAATCCTAGTTGAGGAAATATGTTAAATTCTCATCAAACCGAGATGTGTGCCAATAAGGCCAGGCAACATAACACATTAACACCCCAATGGGGCTATTTTTTTCCTTTACTCCTATAAAAATAAAACTTTACACAATTAAACTACCCATGAAAAGTAACATTAGTGTAAGGCCCAGACGGGCCGCTGCGTTCTGAATCCCTCTCCAGAGCATTCAGAACGTAGCAGCCCGCCTGGTCTTCTCTCTACCCAGATGCTCCCATGTTACCCCGCTCCTCATCTCGCTCCACTGGCTTCCCATCACGGCCCGTATCAGATTCAAGACCCTGATACTGACCTTCCGAGCGGTGAACGGGACTGCACCCGACTACATCAAGTCTCTCCTCCAGCCTTACACCCCCACCCGCCACCTACGGTCTTCTTCTGACAACCGTCTGGTGGTCCCACCGCTGAAGAGCGCCCGGTCCCAACACAAGCTCTTCTCCTGTCTGGCCCCCCAGTGGTCCCAACACAAACTCTTCTCCTGTCTGGCCCCCCAATGGTGGAATCAACTCCCCAACTCCATCAGGGACACTGACTGTCTCCAGGATCACAATGACTCTTATTGAGAGACTTGTTGCTCTTGTTGGTTAGTTGTAACTGACTTAAAACGTTTGTACTTGGGGTATAATATATTTGAGTTGCTTTTTTCCACAGGTACACCCTTGCACTGTTGAGGTTCATGTTGTTTAACTGTTTAACTGTAACTTGTTGAACTACATGATCTTGTGGTTCTTCCAGGGAGGGAGGGAGGGAGGGAGGGAGGGAGGGAGGGAGGGAGGGAGGGAGGGAGGGAGAGAGGGGGGGGGGGGGGGGAGGGAGGGGGGGGGGGGGGGAGGGGAGGGGGGGAGGGAGGGAGGGAGGGAGGGAGGGAAGGGAGTCATCAGCATGAAATGTGTGTGTGTTTGGTACGTAAACGTGGTGAATGTGTGTGTGTCAAGGGTGTATGTCTGCATAGGGTCCATAGGGCAGTGGTTCCCAACCCTGGTCCTCAGGGACCCCCTGTCCTGCATGTTTTAGATGTTTACCTGCTCAACACACCTGATTCAAATGAATGGGTCGTTATCTAGCTCTGCAGAAGCCTGTTAACGACTTATCATTAGAATCAGGTGTGTTGGAGCAGGGAAACATCTAAAACATGCAGGACAGGGCGTCCCGAGGACCAGGGTTGGGAACCACTGCCATAGGGACTAGTCACGACCAAAGTTTGGGAAAGACAGAATCGTCCCTACCAATATTTTGTAAGTTTTAGCAAAAAATATTTTGCACAATATATTTGCAAAACTCATTCTATTATTATCTTTACTATGTTCGTCGCTCAGAAAAGAATTTAATATCCAAGTTAACCAATGCACCCTCCAGCCTGCAAGACAAGATGATGTCATCAAGATGATGTCATTGAAGTTAATTGGCTGAAGTGGCAGGCAGAAACACTTTGTGAATCCTGACGAGCAGAGAGCTGGCAGTACACCAGAAAATAATAAAGCCTCATATTAGTATTTCATTTGGTCTCAGCATTGATATTTTTTACCCTTTTGTGCTTTATAGATAGGAAAATGTAACCCAAAAGAAGAGAGATATCAGAAGTTTTTTCACCACCCAGAGAGTAAGTAGCTATCAAGAAGGCCGTTGTTAGTTAGCTGGTGCAAACCTGCTAGCCTTACGTTGCCAACCATTCTACAATGGAAACATGTTTTGAAAGATGTTAGTGTACTCTGTAAAAAGGTGCTATAAATTGGGATGCCCAAATGTATGCATCACATATGATTTCATTGCTCAGAAGTCCAGTACAGATGATGTAAGCCTAGTACAGCTCTATAAAACCTGAAACAATTACCTACATATAAAAAAATAATTTCTGAACAAACAAGTGTCCCTACCAAAGCTGAGACCAAACCTACGCCCTTGGTGTGTGTGCCTACTGTAGCGGTAGAGTTGACTGCATGATAATCTGAATGGCAAACACCAGGACAGCGAGTTCAGTTTTTTTGTCTTCCAGTCTCCCACAGACAACTGCCAGAGCTAAAGAATGTTTTCGTCTCTCCATCGTTTGACTGTTTGACCATTGTAACTAGGGATGGGCGAACGATGCCTTGTGAAGCTTTGGTGGTTTCTTCCGGATTGTGCCGGCCCAAAGAGCCGAACTATCGGCGCATTGAAAATGAACAGCGTCATCTAGCAGCCGCTAAAACTGGCTGAATGAGGCGTAGTGGTTGTCTCCGACGGTAGACTACCCTACGTTATTCAATATTTAATTAAGGCTACATGTGTTCATTTTGATCTGATATTAGTTCTCACACATTAAAATGTTGTGATACATCCGTAGGCCTTTAGAATTATGTCATTTTCTCACAGTAAAAGTTAAAGAACGTCGTACGAGGGTCCCTGCATTGGGGCGCGAACTCAGGATTCCAGATTCGCATTAACAAAATGTTAGCGTACAATGCTTTAACCAACTACACCACCGAAGGAATCATTACTTTTTGTTGCGGGTGGACGGACTTTATACGATATGGTCTTTATATCAATTAAACTAGATAACACCGATTTTTTCTAAACATTTGTGATATGTAGGTCTATTGTGAACTGGGGGAACTTTATTTTTACAAATTATTATTACTGTTGACAATGTTGACGAATCATCAACATTTGTTTTCTGGGCACTGTATAGACCTACCTAGTCCTATCATGTTACGTTTCATTTCAATAAAATAACACAACACAAATGCACGGATTTATAATTATTACTATACGGATTTGGCTAAATAATAATGACTGATGGAAGAAACTCTAGCGATGCCTGGTGCTGCTTCTCTGACAATGTGAGATTTGTCTTTAACAAGAAGCGGTGGCTTCGTTCCTTCCATGGCTCTGGTTCAGAAGAGCGGCAAAACTTCGAACCAGTTCGTGACGTTTGAAGCATTGAACGTCATCTGTCACGTGGTTTCGTAATTTGATACAAGCTCCAAAACACTTTTTCGAAACTGTGCGTATTGGTTTTGCGACACAAGCATCGATGCGTCAGTGCCATACGTCCCATCCCTAATTGTAACACAAGCTCAAAACGGTGTTTAACAGCAGCTAAATGTATTAAATCGATTTAAATTCGGCAGCGTTGTCTCGGTTTTAGGGCTGAACGATTAATTGCATTTGCGATTATATCCCAATGTGACAAAACCAGATTTTGTAATCGCAAGGGCTGCGATTTCACTTTGGTGCACGTTACACTTTACCTTGACCTGTACGATGGCCTCAGGCTCCACAGAACCTGACGCTACAGACACTTTGCCAATTTTGCCTTTAAAAAATATGCTGCGCAGTGTCAAGTATTGTGCAAAACCTGCCTGGCTAACGTTGCTACCTCACGGGGCAACACCACCAACCTAATTCAGCCCTAAAAAAACACCACAAAGCCATATACGATAAAGCCTAAAATGCTGAACACCAGTGTGTCAAATAAGCCAAATGACACCCGACAAGATCTAAATGTTTCAAAGCCTAACTCCATATTCATGTACGAAATGGCTCAAGCAGTAACGACGTTCATCACGAAAGATATGATGCCCCTCGGTGATACACATACAGTAGGATCACTATGACTGTCAGTGCCATACTGTTTCTGTTAGGCTACTGACTGGATCAGAAATGTTCAGACAGTGTTTCTTTTCCTTTTAAGATTTAACCTTTAGATGCGTGAGTTCTAAATGTTTCTGACGGTCCCCACAGCACAAGTTTTTTTCCTCCAAAACGGTAGCTAGGTAGTTACCATAGCTCTCTAGTTAAGAAAGTGCAACGCACATGTTATTGGCCTACGTTCAGCTTTGATTCACCAAAATATTTTCGAAGAGGTACAGGAGGGTATGTTTTCCTTAATGTTTCTAAACTGTGTGTTATGTTGCTGACTGGAGATCAGTAATATCTATAACTGTATATGTCATACTATACAGTTATTCGCCCGTCTCTGTTGAATATTACGGAACATAAAACATTTAAAAAATAATCGCAAAAATAACCACAAATGCAAAATCGGTAAAAAATAATCGCAATTATAATTTGTTCCCAAATCGTTCAGCCCTACTCGGTTTTCTACTTTTGACTCTAGAGGGGGCAAGACACACGACAGACGACCTTCCCTCACAATAGTTTTTATTAACGGTGGAAAAACATAGCACATCAAATGTCTACCCACTCACACACACAAAACCGTTGATTATAACTCAGTCACAGTATGCTGAGCGTCAGTGATTTACTTATGTAGATAAAACTTGTGTGACTCAAGGCTGTAATCATAATATATATTGGGGGACACACATCCCCAGGCAACCACGCACGCTGTCCAAAATTATCATAAAAAATGTAATTCATCCCCCCCAATCAGTGGTGTAGTGGTAAAAATTGAGGTGGGTAAACTATGAATTTTATTATTTATTTATTTACAGGGTCGTCAAGCCGGCGGGAGGTGCGTAAACGGCGTTTACGTGCGTTTAGCCCCCACTACATCCCTGCCCCATGTTGTCTCCATGGCTACGGACTTGGTATGACCTATGATAACTGTGGATGCTTCGGTGTTGAAACGAAAAGTAGGTCTTTTTTTTACATCACATATTCAGAATACTGTTAACCTTTTAGTCTGGAAACCTTTTTAGAAACGCTCAAAAATGTTACTTTGCTATCAAGTTATCTTTCTGTCATGGTTAAGCTAGTACTATGGTTCGTAAATGGCAGTCTTGAAAACCTTTTTTAGAAGATTTGTCACTTTTCATGTTCAGATCTATAATGCAAAGACATTTGACATTACATGACTGAAAGTCAATTTGTCTCACATTGAAACAGTCACTCATATTCCTGTGACATTCCTTTTGCCACCATAGAAACATAACCATGTGAATGTGCTGTTCCTGTACTCAGTCCTCAGAAGGTCTACATTCACATTCAAGCACACCTTAAACACATGTTGGACATCTTTAGCAACACGACAGAAACAAACAACATAGCAACAAGAACGTTTGTGGAGGCACATCTGTAGGTTTACAACACCTCAAATACTGTATCTTGTCCAGTGTCTTGCCTAAATATCTTTAGCCATTGATTTATTTACACTATATTTTGTTAATTTACACCAGCATTTACCATCATCACCAGTAGGTTTGTCTATGGACTGTCCTAAGACCCGCCCTACAAAAGAGATTGGCTAAAACAACCAAAATGTTTTCCAGTAAACCTCCCTAAGCCCCGCCCTACAAAAGAGACCCATTGGACAGGGCCACATGATTGCTGGCGCCCTTCAGTGATTGGAAGATGTTCCTTAAGTCGTAGCCTCCGGTCCTGGTCTGATTGTAGTGGGCCTTGAATATGAGACATCCAATTACTATGACAACCAATATCACCGCCCCCACTAGCGCTGCTATGATGGGGAGCCAGTCCACTGTGGAAAGGAGAGAAGAGGGAGAGCACAAGGAGAGGAGGAGAGAGAGGACGAGGAGAGGAGAGAGAGGGGAGAGGGGAGGGAAGAGGAGAGGAGGAGAGGAGAGGGAGAGGAGAGGAGGAGAGAGGGGACAGGGGAGGGGAGAGAAGGAGAGAGGGGAGAGGGAGAGGAGAGGAGGAGAGAGGGGACAGGGGAGGGGAGAGAAGGAGAGAGAGAGGACGAGGAGAGGAGAGAGAGAGGGGAGAGGAGAGGGGGAGAGGAGAGGAGAGAGAGAGAGGACGAGGAGAGGAGAGAGGGGGGAGAGGAGAGGGGGAGAGGGGGAGAGGAGAGAGAGGTGGGAGGGGAGAGGAGGAGAGAGAGGACGAGGAGAGAGAGAGGACGAGGAGAGGAGAGAGAGGTGGGAGGGGAGAGGGCAGAGGAGAGGGGGACAGGAGAGGAGAGGGGGAGAGGAGAGGAAATACAGTATTATTTCTCAAAGCATTTGGAACTATTTTCAAGTGAATGCTACGTTAATACAATTTCAATCTATTTGTTTTCCAGCTACATTCAAACACTTGAATGCAGCTGGAATTTTTGTTATTAAATAATAAAAATGAATTAATTTAATTTATTGATTTAAAGTTAAATACTCTACCCCTGAGCTATACCCATAACTACCATCAGATCTCTTGCCTTTTATTTATTCAACCTTCATATTATAGTCCTTATATTATAGATATTTTACTGTCACTGTACGATATTTGACCATTGAGCCATACTCATCCTCCTCACCTTTGACCTCCACCAGGTACGTTATGGCATCAGTCCCTTGGCTGTTCTGGACAGTACACGTGTAATTTCCTGTGTGCTTTACGTGAGGGAGGATGAGGACCGATGTATTGAGGGTGTGGCCGAGACCTTGGGGGATTGTCCAGGAGTAGGAGGGGGCGGGCTTAGCTCGCGCTGTGCAGTTTAGTTCCAGAGTGTCTCCTTCAGTGATGCTGACTGGCTGTTTTGAATCTAGATGCGTCTGTATTCTGGGGCGGTCTGGAGGGGAAGAAGAGGAGAGAGGGAGGGGTGAGAGGAGGAGAGAGGGAGGGGTGAGAGGAGGAGGAGAAAGGGGTGAGAGAGGGAGGGAAGGGTGAGAGGAGGAGGAGGAGAAAGGGGTGAGAGGAGGAGGAAAGGTAGAGTGAGAGGAGGAGGAGAGATGAGAGGATGAGGAGAGAGGGGTGAGAGGGGGAGGAGAGAGAAGGAGGTAAGAGGAGTGATAGGAGGAGAGAGGGGTGAGAGGGGGAGGAGAGAGAAGGAGGTAAGAGGACTGAGAGGAGGAGGAGAGAGGGGTGAGGATGGTAGTGGAGAAAACACTGTAGAGATTGTGTGTGTGTGATCTTTTGTATGTACTGTACATCTGATTGTGTGCATGTTAATCTGATAGTGTGTGTGTGTGTGTGTGTGAGAGCAGACTCACAGAGCACACTGGTCCTGACTCTTGCAGACTTCTTCACAGGCCTGTCCTCCAGGTCCAGGTCCAGGCTGGCCTCACACCACACCTCCGAGCCATCGTCCTCCTCCCTGGCCGTCACGGTCAGAGGGAAGGCTGCACTCTGGGGCTTGAGCCCTGTGGTTTCATTAGGCACCTGGGTGTCCAGCAGGGTGTCTCCTCTGTAGAACCGTACCTTGAGATCCTGGATGGGAGCAACCTTCTCTATAGAGCAGTTAAATGTGTACTCTCTACCCTCAACCATGTCTCCTTCCATCTCTGCTAGCAGCTGGATGCTGTCTGGAGGCTCTGTGGACACACACACACACACGCGCTACACATCGTCTAACTAACAAATCTATGAAAGATGACACTACACTCACTAAGACCCAAGATTGAGAGTGTGTGTGTGTGTGAACTCACGGTAAACAGTCATTTTCAGCTGTGTGTTACACTGGACATCCTCATTCTTCACAAGGAAGTTGCTGTAACACTGAGGTGCCATGTCCCACTGGTCAACCTTGTCCACCTTCCAGGTTCTGTTTCTAGGCCCAGAGATCAGCGTGTGGCCCGTAGAAGCCTCCCAGCTGAACAGGTCTGGGTCTACGGCATCCTGGGTGATGGTGCAGAGGGCCGAGGCTGGGTCTTCGTACCTCACCACCAGCCTGGAGGGGCTGATCTGCAGCAGGTCTGCACAGGCTGGATCTGGGGGCAGGGACATGGAGGAGGAGCAGGGACATGGAGGAGGAGCAGGGACATGGAGGAGGAGGGGGAGCAGGGACATGGAGGAGGAGCAGGGACATGGAGGAGGAGCAGGGACATGGAGGGAGAGCAGGGACATGGAGGAGGAGGGGGAGCAGGGACATGGAGGGAGAGCAGGGACATGGAGGGGGAGCAGGGACATGGAGGGGGAGCAGGGACATGGAGGGGGAGCAGGGACATGGAGGGAGAGCAGGGACATGGAGGGAGAGCAGGGACATGGAGGAGGAGCAGGGACATGGAGGAGGAGCAGGGACATGGAGGAGGAGGGGGAGCAGGGACATGGAGGAGGAGCAGGGACATGGAGGGAGAGCAGGGACATGGAGGGGGAGGGGGAGCAGGGACATGGAGGGGGAGCATGGACATGGAGGGGGAGCAGGGACATGGAGGAGGAGCAGGGACATGGAGGGGGAGCAGGGACATGGAGGGGGAGCAGGGACATGGAGGAGGAGCAGGGACATGGAGAAGTGAGAGATTGAGAAGGGTTTGGGGTGTAGGAGAGTGATGAAGAGGAGGGAGTGAAAAGGGGGTGTGAGAGGGAGTGAAAGGGGGGTGGGGGAATGAGATGGAGGAAGACAAGAGAGAAGGGAGGTAGGAGAGGGAACAAACATGTGAGAGATAGAAGAGATAGAGGAGAGAGGTAGGGGGTGTCCCAATATGACTATATGACCCCCCCCATCATGATCCCTGCCCCTGCACTGCATCATGAGCCATAAGGCTACACAACATTTCATGAAAGCAATACCCGTGTCTCTGCTCGTACACTTATAGACCGAAACCTGCAAGTCTGACTCCCAACATTGTTGCTGATCAGCCCGCTTATAATCACTATGGAAACACACGCATGCCACTTCCGGGTATTGTTCGTTGCTTCCTATCATCTCGTTGCTTGAAAACGCTTCCGTTTAACACGAGAGCAAACTCTCCTTTCCTAGATGGCTAAAGAAGCGAAAGCTTGTTTTCTGCTATGTCGCCGTGATAATAGATACATCAAAATACATTTCTAACTTTTACATTTCAATTGCCTAAAGTGTGCCAATAAGTGTGTTAAAAGTTCAAATATAATCTAATATCCCCCGTAGTTTTTTTAATGAATTAAACTGAGCTTCAGCTCATGGACCAGAGTGACGATAAGCCGCTTATCAAGTTACCGTTTAGCCGACACAATACATCTGGGTAGCCTAGCGTAGGAAATTGGACTTACCGTTTAAGGCAAAACATTGAAACACTGAGAATGAAAGAAGGACGAAAATTCCACAGAGATTGGAGGCAGACATGTTCTACTAAAGATAACGGAGACCTGCGGTCGAGCTGGTCCTGGTGCGGGGCGGTGTCAAGAATGCGCTCAGATGGCGCGGTGGTTCAGTTACCGTTAAGTGAAAGTCAAACTATCAAGTCAGAAGTCTGAGGGACGCTAGGTACTAGACCCCACCAATATTTTAGCGCACTCCTTTATCCTACATTTTGGATCAATTCCGAAAAAAATATTTTGCACAATATATTTGCAAAACTCATTCGTGTTATTGTTCGTCGCCCAGAAAAGTGAAAAATACATTTCCAAGTTAACCAATGCGCCCTCGAGCCTGCGAGACAAGAGGATGTCATTTAATTGGCTGAAGTGGCAGAGTCAGAAACACTTCCTGTACTTCGTACGCCAGGAAATCATATTAGTATTTCATTTGGTCTCAGCATTGATATTTTTTACCCTTTTGTGCTTTGTAGATAGGAAAACGTCACCCAAAAGGAAGATATGTAGGCTATCAAACGTTTTTACAGCACCCAGAGAGTAATTAGCTATCAAGAAGGTCTTTGTCAAATGTTCACCCTGAGTGTGAATGTTGTCCTGTTACATAGCGATCTAACCTGTATTAAATAATAGACATGTGACGAGCAATAGTCCTCTCCAATTCGTACAGCTAGCCGGCGCTACAGGTGTAATCTGAAGCGCCGGTAATATCTGTAGTATCTGGATACTGATTACATCATCTGGATGCTGTGTGTTATGCACACGACTAGTTTTGAATGAACATGTTAAATCATTAAATCTTAATTTAGCTTTATTGAATATTTTTATTTATTGAAAATGCTGTTTTTTTACAGAGAATTTCAATTAATAAAAGTCATATTTACTGTCAAAGAACAGCCTGTAATGTAATATTACAGATATATCTTGTACATTTGGTACTGGAAAATTACAATTATTTTAAGATTAATTAATGTTAATGAAAAAACATTTTTTACCGTAATTTAATGGGTGTAATGAGGCGTCCCAGCTGCCTGATTGTTCATGTTTTCTTTACAGTGTAGAGCAGGTTGGTAATGAATCAGAATTAGGGGTTGAGGTGAGAGGTTGAATTTGTCAATTTTGGTAGATTGCATTAAATTACAGTTTTTTAAGGGATGTTTAGACAATGTTACCCATGAACGTTATCATTCACACTTATACTTGTAGGTACTTGTTGTAGGTAGTAAAAAGGTGCTATATATTGGGATGCCCAATTTCATTGCTCAGAAGTCCAGTACAGATGATGAAGGCCTAGTACAGCTCCATAAAACCTGAACCAATTACCTTACATATAACATCTTATTACATATATTTTTTTTTTAATATATTGTGTGTGTGTGTGTGTGTGTGTGTGGTGGGGGGGTGTCGGGTAGTGTCCCTACCAAAGCCTAGACCAAACCTATGCCCTTGGTGAAGTACCAAAATCTACCAGTGCATCACTCTCACAGTACGTGTGTGTGTGTGTGTGGGCGCGTCGACACCCATCACTTATTTGGAATTTCCAGTGATACCCTCAGTTTTTCTTCATATATCTAATAACATCTCTCTCTATATCTCTCATATCGTCTTTATGTTTCTCTCCCCCCCCACACACACTCTCTCTCCCACCCCTTCTATCTCTGCCTGTCAGTGTGTGTGTGTGTGTGACAGTCAAGTGGGTGTCAGTTTAGGGAAGAGAATCTGGAGAGCAGGAAACCATACGCACACACACACGCACACACACACGCACACACACATACACGCACACGCACAACATCCTAGGGATCCTAGGTGTCAGTTTCCTTGAAACACGTTTCCCTTTTCTCTCTCTTTACCTTCTGTTCTTCTCTCTCTTTCATCATTCTTCCTTTTCGCTCTCTTTCTCACTCAATATCTACCCCTTCTAGCTGCACCCTCTCCACCCCTCCCTCCCTCCCTCTTTCCCTCCCTCCCTCCCTCTTTCCCTCCCTCCTTCCCTCCCTATCCACCTCCCCCCACCCAGATTGTCCTTCCAGAGGAAGGGAGGGATTCGTTATCTTTGATGAAATATTCTAGATATTTCCACTGCAGAACACCCTGCAAGGGTGGTGTTACGGAAGCACACGTAGTCTACACATGCATACACACACAACACACACACACAACACACACAGAAGAACACTGTGTCAATTAATTAATATGTAAAAAATATTTGCATATACTTGCATATTTTTTATTTATAAATGTATCCAGATAAGCCAACCCATCGCTCTATGCATTTCCTGACAGATTCAAATGAACAAAATGAGTCATTCCTATCTGCAAATTAATCAAAAACAAGTCTTTTGGGGTCAGTGAGGGACTTAGTGTGATATGCCTTAGCGGAAACTTCAGCATTGTCGCAAAACCAGAGTTTTAACTCCCCCTGGTGGGGAACCAGAGAAACTACAGAACTGCAGGCTAAACTCAGGGTGTGCTTAGATATCATTCTCTCTCCCGCCCAAATCTCCTCCTCTCCCTCCCTCTTTCTCACTCTCTACCTCTCCACCCTTTTTTCGGAAAAAAAAGTTTCTAAAGGTTGGAAAAATATTTTCGAGGACTCTACTATACTGCTCTGCTTTAGGTTCTAGACTTCTGTTCTCCTCTCCCCTCTCCTCTCACTGTGTGTGGAAAAAAAAACTATTCTGTAACATTTCTTTTTCAAAAAGTTTCTAAAGACGTTTCAAAAAAGGTCTCTCAACAATAAAAAGGAGGAGCTAGTGATATTTTTCATCTTACATCTTTAGTTTTTCCAAGAGAGACAGACACTCTCAGATATGTTCTTAAGAATAACAAATAGGCCTAAGCTAACAAACAAAAAAGACACTCTCACACACACACACGTATATTTTTGCTTTTCTCTCTCTTTATATATACATATGTATATATAATTGAAATTAATAGAATATTGCACTTAAAATGCTACAGTTTACCTAAATAAATTATCGCCTAAAATGACAATTCATATAGTGTCTTTCTGTCACTTGCACTAAAAACATGTTCTCATGTTAAGGTCCCGAACCCCCTCACTTAATCATGACACATCGCACTCGCACATTATCTAAGCACCCATTCCAATAACATGGGATTATCAATAAGACATCATTAGTGTCCATAAGACTAGATGAGCCGTTAGAAAACTGCTGCTCTGAGTGATGCAATGTGTGGGTTTTAAAATAGTAGTTTTTGACAATCATGTGCCACCCCAAATAAAAGACTAGCCAGAGCTGGCCCCCCCAGAAATAATGTCCTGGCTACGCCCCTGTGTTTTTATTATGTTCCCATGAAGGTACAGATGTTTATGCTTGTCATACAAGTTCACATGAACACTCACACCATCACAACAGCCTGTGTTTTAACTCTGAACTGTGGCCTTGCCTCCTTGCCTCCTTGCTTCCTTGCCTCCTAGCCTCCTTTACTTACCTCTTGACTCTCTTCTCCACACCACAACTATTCAGATGTCTGTTGTTCTAATCTTGTCGATGAAAACAGGTTTTCCTCTTTCTCTCATTCTCTCTCTCACTTACACACACGCACAAACAAGCACACACACACACACACACAACCCCTCCCATACAAAGACACACACACATGTTGTGGAGGAGTTCAGAACCAGGCTTCCTGTGTCCTCTGTTCTATAAACAGTCTCTCTGTCTCTGTCTCTCTCTCTCTCTCTCTCTCTCTCTCTCTCTCTCACACACATGAGGGATCGTCCCGTTGCTTGTCAGTAGAGCTTCCAACCGGTCTGCCCGCACCTAGACCAGCACACACACTCCTGATCCCACTGAGATCTGTCATTGTCTCATCCCTGGTGTCCCACTCCTCCCCCTCCCGCTCCTGCTAGGATGTTGGTTTGGGGTTTACACTGATGTGTGTTTCAGCTCAGGAAGTCTAGAAATATGACTCTCCTCCCCTTTCTTCCTCCCTCCTTTTTTTACATTCTCTCCGTCCCACTCATTTCCCTCCTCCCTCCCTCTCCAGCCCTCTCTCCCTCCCTCCCCCTCTCCAGCCCTCTCTCCCTCCCTCCCCCTCTCCAGCCCTCTCTCCCTCCCTCCCCCTCTCCAGCCCTCTTTCCCTCCCTCCCCCTCCCCAGCCCTCTCTCCCTCCCTCCCCCTGTCCAGCCTTCTCTCCCATCCTCCTCCCCAGCCCTCTCTCCTCCCTCCCCCTGTCCAGCCCTCTCTCCCACCCTCCCAATGTCCTTCCAATGCACAGCCATCGCCCTCTCTCCTCTCTCTCTCCTCTCTCTTTTCTCTCTCGAACACAAACTCACATTTAGTAAGAGACTAAGAGGACTACACTCTTCGGACTGAAAGTGTGTGTTAATATGTGTTTGTGTGTTTGTTTATTGTGTGTGGGTAGCAATTTAGGTATTGCTACCCTGTGCTTCTACTTGAATAACTCTAACCCGGTGAAACTGTCCTTGCAAGCACTCTCTCTCTCTGCTCTTATCATAACTCCCTCCCTCCCTCCCTCCCTGCCTGATAAGCACACCCAGAGAGCAGAGAGAGGGGGAGGGACTGAAAAATACTGAAAAAATAGTCATGAAGAAAGAGTGAAAGAAAGGCAGATATAGAGAGAGGGAGACGAGGAGAGAGAGAGACAACGCAGACAGCCTCTCACCAGAGAACAACAGTGTATTTACCTCTGGAAATCACAGAATCAGTACAAAACAAACTCCCTCTTCTCCCTCCTTCCAAAAACATATTTCTGCCTGTCGTCTCGGGGTTTTCTGTTACATCCAGTGAAATGAACACATCATCCAAAACAGATCCTATACAGCGTTAGAGTCACATTGCAGTAAAGGTTAGTGGTGACAGAGTGTGTTCTAGACTAATGATTACACATGCGTACACACACACACACACACAGGCATGCACACACAGGCACGCACACACACACACACACACATACAACTAGGTAGGAAGCAGAGTGTAGGGCTTAGGGGACAGGACTAGGACACTAGGAGACTCACCCGCTCCTCGCCTGTAAGTAGGTAGGAAGTAGATGCTAGGAGGAGTTGAGGGATGAAACAGTGAGACAGATTCATCAAGAATCCAGAATCATAAAAGGATGCATCAATAAACACACTATCACAATGTCCTGTACACTCTACATGAGAGCATAACAGCCTGCAGTTTAGGGTTTTTGTATGGTTGTTGTAGTGTGTGTGCGTGCTGTGTGTGGTGTGTGTGTGTCTGAGTGAGTGAGTGAGGGTTGTTGTTTTAGCCCTCCAAGTCTCTTCTCTCTCCACCCGCGAGGGAGGCGAGGAGCGGGGGCACAATCCCTCTTTTGTCTGGACGAGGGTGAGGAGAAGGTGGGAGAGGGGGGGAGAGGGGCGGAGTGGTGACTCCTTCAGTCTGCAGCTGTTCCCAGACGGAGAAAGAGAGAGAGCGAGAGAGACAGAGAGACAGAGAGAAAGAGAGGGATTCTCTTGTTCTTGTGAAAGTTCATGTGAAAGACGATTTGTGTAACTTGTGCATCACATATGATCAAAATTCTCTCTCTCTCTCAGGGAGTATACTGGGACATCGTACCCTGAAGGGCCATCAGAAAAAGGTCATTTCTCCCCCCTCTCCCACCCCTCTCTCAATAGTTAGTGGTTCTTGGTTTAGGTCAGCAGGGGGGGAGTTCAGTATGGGGTCAGGGTTGTGTGGGGGTCGTGTGGGGGTCAGGGGTCACTGCAGCATGATGTCCTTCAGGTTCTCCTGCAGGATGGTGTCTTTGACGGCATGGAACACAAAGCGGATGTTCTCTGTGTCGATCGCCGTGGTGAAGTGGTGGAAGAGTGGTTTCCCCCGGTTACGACGCTTACGGTTGAAAGACTGGACCAGGAACGACTGGAGGGAGGGAGGGACAGAAGGAGGGAGGGAGACATGGAGGGAGGAGGGAGAGGGAGTCATCAGCATGAAATGTGTTTGTGTTTGGTGTGTACACGTGGTGTGTGTGTTTGGTGTGTAAACGTGGTGTGTGTGTTTGGTGTGTACACATGGTGTGTGTGTGTTTGGTGTGTACACATGGTGTGTGTGTGTTTGGTGTGTACACGTGGTGTGTGTGTTTGGTGTGTACACATGGTGTGTGTGTGTTTGGTGTGTACACATGGTGTGTGTGTGTTTGGTGTGTACACGTGGTGTGTGTGTTTGGTGTGGACACGTGGTGTGTGTGTGTTTGGTGTGTACACATGGTGTGTGTGTGTTTGGTGTGTACACATGGTGTGTGTGTGTTTGGTGTGTACACATGGTGTGTGTGTGTTTGGTGTGTACACGTGGTGTGTGTGTTTGGTGTGTACACATGGTGTGTGTGTGTTTGGTGTGTACACATGGTGTGTGTGTGTTTGGTGTGTACACGTGGTGTGTGTGTTTGGTGTGGACACGTGGTGTGTGTGTTTGGTGTGTACACATGGTGTGTGTGTGTTTGGTGTGTACACATGGTGTGTGTGTGTTTGGTGTGTACACGTGGTGTGTGTGTTTGGTGTGTACACGTGGTGTGTGTGTGTTTGGTGTGTACACGTGGTGTGTGTGTTTGGTGTGGACACGTGGTGTGTGTGTGTACCTGGACGTCCTCCAGCCTGAGGGGGTCTCCCCGGTACTCAGGGAAGTGTTTGCGTATGTCGGCAGAGCGGATCTTGTCCAGCAGCAGGTCTGTCTTGTTGAGGAACAGGATGATGGACACATTGAGGAACAGCTTGTTGTTCACGATCGTCTCAAAGATGTTCATGCTCTCCACCAGACGGTTGGTCCTGCGGTCCTCCATCAGGACCTGCACACACACACCATACACACACACACCATACACACACACACACACACCATACACACACACACACACACACACACCATACACACACACACACACACACACACCATACACACACACACACCATACAGCACACACACACACCATACAGCACACACACACCATACAGCACACACACACACCATACACACACACACCACACACACACACACACCATACAGCACACACACACACCATACACACACACACCACACACACACACACACCATACAGCACACACACACACCATACAGCACACACACACACCATACACACACACACCACACACACACACACACCATACAGCACACACACACACCACACACACACACACACCATACAGCACACACACACCATACACACACACACACCATACAGCACACACACACCATACAGCACACACACCATACAGCACACACACACACCATACAGCACACACACACCATACAGCACACACACACACCATACAGCACACACACACCATACAGCACACACACCATACAGCACACACACACCATACAGCACACACACACACCATACAGCACACACACACACCATACAGCACACACACACCATACAGCACACACACACACCATACAGCACACACACACACCATACAGCACACACACACACCATACAGCACACACACACCATACAGCACACACACACACCATACAGCACACACACACCATACAGCACACACACACCATACAGCACACACACACACCATACAGCACACACACACCATACAGCACACACACACACACACACACTGTCTGAGTACAGCCAGAGTACAGTGTAGTTCAGCTTACCGTGTGTGTGTGTGTGTGTGTGTGTGGTGCAGAGAGAGTGGTGGGCAGATAACAGGTTCCTGATGCTGTGTGACCCACTTAAAGGGTCCATGGTCGTCATGTGAACCGTGGTATTAACCAATCAGGGGTGAGGAGCAGCCCTTATCCATCCAATCAGGGTGGGTCTGTCAGACCACAAAGACTCCATAGTCTGTCCACACACGTGCCTCTCATATCCCCTGTTCGTCTATGGGGAGGGGGGGGGGGGTATACTGGATGGTGTGTGTGTGTGTGTGTGTACTGGATGGTGTGTGTGAGTGTGTGTGTGTAATGGATAGTGTGTGTGTGTGTGTGAGAGAGAGAGGGGGTATACTGTATGGTGTGTGTGTGTGTGTGTGTGAGAGAGAGAGAGAGAGAGAGAGAGAGAGAGAGAGAGAGAGAGAGAGAGGGAGAGGGGGTATACTGTATGGTGTGTGTGTGTGTGTGGGAAAAGGTGTACCTGGTCGTACTCAGACGAGGACACCATGAACAGGATGGAGGTGATGCCGTCGAAACACTGGAACCACTTCTGCCTCTGTGACCTTTGACCTCCCACATCCACCATCAGGAACGGGATCTTCTTGATGATGAAGTCATGAACCACGATGCCCTTTGTGGCCTTCCTGGCTAACAGGATATCCTGTCTGCTGGGGGAGTACCCCTGGGGGGAAGGAGAGGGGGCAGAGTTTAAAGAGTTCTATTCTGGGATTGTTTTGGTACTCGATTGTGGTTAGAGGATTTTGACTTACCAGTTGACCAATCCGGTCCAAGTTATCCAGGAAGTACTTGACTGATTCGCTCTGGAGACAGGAAGAGGAGGAGTCTGTTAGAGGTTTACCCAGAGATGTACCACACATCACCCCCACAGAGAGAGAGAGAGAGAGAGAGAGAGAGAGAGAGAGAGGGAGAGAGCGTGTGAGAAAGACAGAGCGTGTGAGAAAGACAGAGAGACAGAAGACACAGGGAGATAGAGAGATGAGAGGGGGAGAAAGACAGAGAGAGAGTTGAGGGAAAGAGAGATGAGAGAAAGAGAGATGAGAGAGGGAGAGAGAGTGAGAGTGAGAGAGGGAGAAAGACAGAGAGAAAAAGAGAGAAAAAGGATTCCGGGTCACTGACCAGGGACCTCATGTATAAATGATTGCGCAGCTTTCATACCAGAAGATGGCGTACGGCCAAAACTCGAAAAGTACCAACGCACAGAAATATTCACATGTATAAAACCGGTCGTACGCCAGGTCCTGCGCACCTTTCCTTTATAAATCACAATCAACGTGAGATTGACCGCACGTGAACGAGCCACTGACCCCGCCTTGCCTGCTCCCATAAATGAATATGCAGATGGACTGTAAATTAGCTCCTGAGGTCATTTCGTTGTCTGAATTACCGTCTTTCTTCAAATTAACCCCGCACCAATGAACGTTATTTAATAAACGCCGCAGCGTTTATTCGAAGAAAATACGGTATAATGGCTAAACACGCAAAAAAGAAAAAAATCACAGACTGTGAGATTGAGGTTCTGACAACTGAGGTGGAGGCGAGAACATTTGTCCTGTTTGGCGGCCTGTCATCAGGTATTAGCGACAAAAGAAAGTCGGCAGAGTGGAAAACTGTCACTATTTGCGCCCTTTCTTGTTTTTAACCTGCAACACTTTGAGATTTAGCTAAATGTAAAGTGCATTACAAATAAAATTATTATAATTATAGGGCCATAAATGCTGTGGGTTCAGTGAACCGGACCATGGCAGAAATTAAGAAGAAATGGTCTGATGTAAAACTTTAAATTCAGAAACGAGTGGTGGCGCAATGTAACAGCATGGCAGTTATAGGGTTAGCGTGACATGCATTTCCTGAATAATTTTGTCGTTCGTTTGATACCCTCAAGTTTAACAGAAGTTCTTAAGTGGTGGCAGATTAAATGAAAGGCTATATAGCATTTCCCGTTTTGGGTTTTGACATTTTGATATGATCATCCACATTAATGATCAAACTTTTATTTTATGTTTTTTGAATAGTCAACGTCATAAACGTAGTAGTGGAAACTTTATTTTGTAGGTAATGTTTGGTGAGTTTCAGCACTTTTCAGTTAGAATTCGCCATGTTACAGAGCCAGACAAGACTTTGCGGACGGTCCACACATTCTCACGTCAAGTAAATCTTTATACATCACAAAGTGTGCGTGAAAACCATCGTACGCAAGCTTTTTGTGCGTACGCAACGTTTATACATGAGGCCCCTGGTGCTCTCAAAACAAACCTCACTAAGGTCACATCCATATTTCCTAACACACACACACTCACACACCTGCAGGCACAAACACACACTCACTCACTCACACACCTGCAGGCACAAACACACACTCACTCACACACACACCTGCAGGCACAAACACACACACTCAGATTGGAGCAGATTGTAGACAGAAAGTGTGCGTGTGAGTAAGGCTAAAGGAATGTATCCATTCACAGTTTGTATGGATAGATTACAGGCTTTACAACAGCTCGACCTGAATAGGTTGTGTGTGAGTGTGTGGGTCTGCATGTGGCAAGTTCTTCCTCTAGTCGCTATGGAAACATGGTGTTTTTTAGAGAGCAGTCCCTATGCTTGAAGAAGGCCCTTCATGCACACGCACACACACAGTGTGACATTTCTCTGGATAAGAACCACAAAAAAGACCATGACTGAAAGGGGGAGGGAGAGGGAGAGAGAGAATTCCCTCTCCTATTTTGTGATGTTGCAACCAGGAAGTGATTAATCTACTCTGTCTCGTCTGACTGGCTTCCTGACAGGCCAGTTAATCGATCCCAGAGTCTAGATCAATGCTGCTGGGATCAGCTCTCCAGTCTGACTGAATCATTACTTAGTGACACAGAGTGTGGGACCAGCTAGTCCTCTCCTCCTCCCTTGTACGCATGTGCTTAGGAACTACAGGAAGTGTTTATAAAAACTACTAAGTTTTATAGGACACATGAACCACCTAATTTTTACTGTAACATTGTAGATAACTATAACACACACACACTTACAAACACATTCCTACACACAAACTCACTCTCTCTCACACACACATACACATGAGAAAGAGAGAGAGAGAGAGACAGAGAGAGAGAGAGAGAGAGAGAGAGAGAGGGGAGGAGGAGAGAAAGATAAGTAGAGATCATGAGTGTTTGAAGAAGTGTGTGTGCGCAGTGTGTGTCCCAGTTTCTACTTGACTCTTTTCTCTTGTTACTCTCTTTAGCTCTCTTTTCCTCACTCCCTCTCTCTATCATTCTCTCTGTCTCTCTCTCTCTATCCCTCTCTCTTTGGCTCTGCTCCAATGTTTCCTGGGAAAGCTCTGCTGTGCTAACCTGAAGATGGAGAGGGCAAGCGGGAGATGGAAAGAGGGGAGAGAGAGAGAGAAAGAGGGAGAGAGAGAGAGAGAGAGAGAGAGAGAGGGAGAGGGAGAGAGAAGGAAGAAAAAGAGAGAAGGGGGGAAGGAGAGGGAGATAGAGGAGAGCGAGAGAGAGAGAGGAGAGACAGAGAGAAGAGAGAGAGATGGTAAAAGGTCAGGGCCTTATGAGCATGATCTGTGTGTGTGTGTGTGTATACGTGTGTGTGAGTGTGTGCGTGTATATGTGTGTGAGTGTGTGTGTGTGTATATGTGTGTGAGTGTTTTCTCACCAGCTGATACTCGCTGCGGCGTGCGTACGCCTGCTGTACCCCTCCATCCCTCCAGAGGGCGCTGAGCGCCGACACGTACAGCTGGAAGTCCCCTGGCTCCACCCCCCCGGTGCCATGGCAACCCTCCCAGGATGACATCAGCAGCATGGCGTGCTTCTCGTTTTCTGAGCTCTGCCAGGAGATGCCCAGCTTGTCTCTGGCATCCAGCAGCACACGCATGCCCTGTGACACATACATGTTACACGTGTTACACACACGCATGCCCTGTGACACATACATGTTACACGTGTTACACACACGCATGCCCTGAAACACACACATATAAATACACATATGTTAGCACACACACATTACCACAGTCCCACTGAAGACATCAAAGGGTTTATTATGGGGTAACAGTAAATGAGTTCAAAGAATTACCAACTCCATTAACCCTGTTTACAGCTGCATCTTAATGAAGCTTGTCTGAAGGTCTGCCTGCTTGTCTGTCTGTCTGTGTGTGTGTGTGTGTGTGTGTGTGTGTGTGTGTGTGTGTGTGTGTGTGTGTGTGTGTGTGTGTGTGAATGTGTGTGTGTGTGAAAGTGCGATCAGAGATAGGGCAGAGGACACATCATTCCTAAACATGTGTGTTTATGTGACAGTGTGAGTGTTTGTGAGTGTATCTCTCTCCTGTGACCGTGAATGTTTGTGTGTCTACGTGCATGTGTGTGTGTGTACGTGCATGTGTGTGTGTGTACGTGCATGCGTGTGTGTGTACGTGCATGCGTGTGTGTGTGTGTGAGGGGGAGGCCCTTTCAGCTATGACTAACATAGGCTGTATACACTAGATACTAGTCACTCACACAAGCAGAGAGAGGAAGAGAGGAGGGGAAGGAGAGAAACAGAGAGAGGAAGGATGGAGAGGAGGGGAGGAAGAGAAAGGGAGAAAGAGGGGGAGGGACAGAGAGGGGAGAGCAGTGAGAAGGGGGAGGAGGAGAGGGAGAGGGACAGAGAGGGGAGAGCTGTAAGAAGGGGGAGGAAGAGAGGGAGAGGGACAGAGAGGGGAGGGCAGTGAGGAGGAGAGGGAGAGGGGGAGGAGGGGGGGATATGTTTGTAGACATATACAAGAGATGACTTAGACCCAAGGTAATCCCTCCAACCCACACACACACACTCACACATACACTCACACACAGTTACCATAAGTAGTAAGTGATATGTTTATGTCTGTGTGCGTGGGGGGGGGGGGGGGGGGTAACCAGTTAAACAATAAGTGGGATAAATATTATCTTGCCAAGAGACATCTGTCACGAAGTATGTTCCCGTTTTCCTCTCTCAATCTGTTCCCTCCTCGTCTCTCCTCCTCTCTATCTCTCACCTCCTCCTCTCCATCTCTCTCCTCCTCCTATCTATCTCTCTCCTCCTCCTCTCTATCTCTCTCCTCCTCCTCCTCTCTATTTCTCTCCTCCTCCTCTCCTTCCCTCTCTCTCTCTCCTCCTCTGTATCTCTCTCTCCCCTCCTCTCTGTCTCTCTCCTCCTCCTCTCTATCTCTCTCCTCCTCCTCTCTATCTCTCTCCTCCACCTTTTCTCTCTCCTACTACTAACTCTGTCAGTGTTATGCATCCTGTGTGTGTGTCTCTCTCTCTCTCTCTCTCTCTCTCTCTCTCTCTCTCTCTCTCTCTCTCTCTCTCTGTCCTTGTCACATGATGCAGCCAATGTGGTGCAGGTCCATTCTGTCATGTCAAAAAAAAGTGGTAAGTTTCCTTTCAGCTCCTAACAGTGACAGTCTGAGTTGGAACATCTCAAGGTTTGGTTTGAACATTGATGTTTTCTCACCTTCTGTTCTAACATGCCCTCTGCTCTTCTGGTCATTACAGGAATGTTTCAATGGAGTGTGTGCGAGTGTGTGTGTGTGTATATGGGGTCAACAGGTGGTCTAGTCCTGGGATACTGTCAAATCACCCCCCCCCCCCCCTCCTCCACCCCCCCCCCCCCCCCTCCACCCCCCCTCCGGGTCACCAACTTTGTTTCCGCTATCCTTGTGCCAAACAAATCACACCAAAGGCATATTTCAATAGATTACACGATAATATTAACATGGCGAATAACTTAGTCAATAACTGAAAGCGTTTATCTTTTTTACTTTCTCACCTTGAGAATGTTGTCATAGATTGTGTTCCGGAATCAAGTAGTGCTTTCTGATCGAACTCTTTCCCGTTAATAATGCGCATCTGTTTAAGGAACGTGGACTTTCCGCTCTCCCCCAGCACCGAGGAGAAGAACCTTGACGAGCCGGCGGACCGCGCGCCTCTCCCGGGCTAGCATGGCATCGATCTCCCGGCTCCGTCGCCTCGCCTCACGCTCCTGCGCCGCGTCCCGCTGCCTGCTCCGCTCCTTGCCGCTGCCCGTGTCTAGGCTGGCCTCCGCCGGTAAGAGGCAGCGGCTTCAGGGTCCGAAACCACGAGCCGACATGGTTCCCGAAGAACCCAACTCACAGTATCCCCGAAAAAACTCAGCAAAATCTTCCTCATAGTCCGCGAAGATCTTCCTCCATTAAACAAGTCTTAGATAAGATATTCAACTTAATGGACGAATCTCCTCCGATCAGATCAAATTGCCTGGGAGAGGAAATTACGAATATAAAAGAAAGTAAATTCGATAAAGGATCTGTTAAGAGCCGCGCACTCAGTTTATCGGTTGGCAGGAGACACTCCCGTGTCCATCTTGGTTAAAGTTTCATACCGGATGACTGTGGACGACGAAGAGAGGGAGGACAACACAACAAGAAGTGCAACAACTCCGACACGGAAAGCGTACTTTGTTTCAGACGCTAACTCATCATGAAATCCACTGACACAAGTCCAAATACAACCGAAAGCTCGAGCACAACTGTCCAACGTATCGTTAGTATAGAGCAACGGAACTTTCGTCTCAAATTGAAACAATAATCCTTTTTTGAACTTGAGAAAGAGTGCGAGCGAGCGAGCCAGCGACAAGCTGCGGCGTATCTCCAGTCGGGGTATTGTTGGGAGAGGGAGTTGTGGTGAGGCGGCCCCGGTGCTATCCCGGTGCTGACCGGCAGAGGGTGATATAAGACCACATTGTCGGAGGTAACCGTGGTCATACACGGTATCGGCCAACATTTGTTTTGTCAAGTAGGCTACCTAGGGGAGACACAAGAGAAAAGAGATATGTTAATATGTTCACTTCTACCCATCTCTCGATCTATCTATCTATCTATCTATCTATCTGTCAATATGTTCCCTCCATCTCATTCATCCTTTCCCGCCCCCCCCCCCCTCTCTCTCTCTCTGTCTGTCTCTCTCTCTCTCTCTCTCTCTCTGTCTCTCTCTCTGTCTCTCTCTCTCTCTGTCTGTCTCTCTCTCTCTCTCTCTCTGTCTTGATCTGCTGTGAGTCTCCTCCTCTCCTCCCTTCTCCTCCTCTCCTCCTCTACTAACTTCTTCTCTGACTATGCAGACTTTTTTTACAGTATGCAAACAAACTTTGACTGTATGTGTTAGGTGTGTGTTTGTGTGTGTTTATATGGGTGTGTGTTTATATGGGTGTGTGTTTATGTGGGTGTGTGTTTATATGGGTGTGTGTTTATGTGGGTGTGTGTTTATATGGGTGTGTGTTTATGTGTCATTAAATCTTTCCTACACAGCAGCTTCGTGTTGTCTGTCATAATTAGCCTAAAAGCTTTTACATCAGGGCCGTCTCCTGGTGCCGTCTCCTGTTTACTGCTACCGCACCGGGAGCGTACCGGGAGCACATGCCGCGGTGATTGTGATGCCCTGTGTGTGTCTGCTTGTCTGTGTCAGCATGTGTGTGTGTGTGTGCTACATAGTTATTTATATGCTAATGCTTGTGGAGGGATGTGGAGGCAAGGGAGAGGCAGAGAGAGAGGGAGGAAGTGAGGGAGGGAGGGAGGTAGAGAGGAGAGGGCACACAGAGAAAGGAAATAGTTGAGCAATACAGACACAAAAACAGAGGAGAGAGAGGAGGGGAGAGAAGTGAGAGGAGAAAAGAGGGGAGAGAAGAGAGGAGGGGAGAGAAGAGAGAGAGACAGTTGTGGGATACCAGGATCCAGGACCTACACTTAGCAGCATGTAGACTTCTTGTCCTACCTGTGTTCCTTTCTCTGCATGTTGTATGTGAGATCCTGTTGCAAAATGTGTCAGTCTGCTATCTGCTGACCCCTAACCTCTGACCTCTGACCTCTAAATAGATATACACGTGCATGTATGTTCTGTACATATGTATGTTTATATACTGTATACAACTGAATACTTACACAAAGGCCAAACAACAAATTTATAAAATAAAGAAATTGCTAGTTCTCTATCCGAATGTGTGACATGATTTGTGGGTGTGTGTGTGTGTTTGTCTGGGAGTGTGGGTGTGTGTGTGTGTTTGTCTGGGAGTGTAAGTGTGGGTGTGTGTGTGTGTGTGGGGGGGGTGTATTGAGAGCAGCGGGTGTCTGAAGGGGGTGTTGACTGAATGCCACCCCTATCTAAAATGGCATCTTCCAAGTCCCTTTCCTCATTACTGTCAAACGTGTGTGAGTTAGTGTGTATGAGTATGTGCATGTGTGCATGTGTGTGTGTGACACAGTGGAAACTCCCAATAGGGAACACCTATTACCACAGGTAAATACACAACCCTTCACAGTAAGGACTTTAGACAGAAAATAACTTCCCGAGGGACAATTCACAAACACTCACACTACACACACACACACCACCACACACACACCACGCACCCCTGGGATAAAGTGTAATTACCAGTTTGTCTGGAATGTCTTGATAAAAGAACATAGATTCCAGGAAAAAAGTTAAAATTAACGTGTTTTCGTGAAGAAGCTTTAATTAAAATATGTTAACTGGTGAGAGAGGGGGAGAGGTAGAGATAATGAGAAAGGTGGAGAGAGAGAGATAAAGAGAGAAGTAGAGAGACAGAGCGAGAGGCAGAAAAAGAGAGGAGGGCAGAGTTATCATGGTTGTACAGAGTATTCCTCATTTAGAATCTTCATTAGTTCCTCTCTCCTTTCGACTCAGTTTCATCCTCTCCATCACACCTTGGAGGCCTGGGACTCGCCTCGCTCTGGACTGATACCAGCTCCCAAGGCGTGTGTGTGAGGGTGGTGTGTTTGCCTCAGTTTGTTTGTGAGTATGCTGGTGGTGTGTTTTTGTGTGTGTGGTGGTGTGTGTCTGTTTGTGGTGTGTGTGTGTGTTTGTGTGTTGGCCACAAACACACACACGCCACACACAAATTATTTATTTAAATTTGACTACCTTTTGTTATTAGCTTCAGGTAAAACTTCTAATTCTAATTCAAAAGCTGGTGTCCAGGTGTGTAAATATTGGTGACATTTTGAACTAGAACACACACACCTAAATTGAATCACAACAAATAAATAATAATGAATCCTAGTGTGACACATTCCAAAATCAAATTCCTCTCCCCCATCTCTCAAGCCCCCCCCTCTCCTCTCACTCTCTCTCTCAGCTCTCTCCTCACTCTCTCTCTCTCGCTCCTCACTCTCTCTCTCTCTCTCTCTCTCTCTCTCTCTCTCTCTCTTTCTCTCTCTCTCTCTCTCTCTCTCTCTCTCTCTCTCTCTCTCTCAGCTCTCTCCTCACTCACTCTCTCTCTCTCGCTCCTCACTCTCTCTCTCTCTCTCTCTCTCTCTCTCTCTCTCTCTCTCTCTCTCTCTCTCTCTCTCTCGCTCCTCACTCTCTCTCTCTCTATTCTCATTCTCCTCTCCCCCATCTCTCAACCCCCTCTCTCACTCTCTCTCTTCTCTCTCTCTTCTCTCTCTCATCTCTCTCTCCTCACTCTCTTCTCTCTCTCATCTCTTGTCTGTAATCCCCTGAGGGTTACATTAGAATATGGGGGGGGGCATCCAATGGCTGCTTAGTGTTAGTCAGTCTGGTGCACCCACAGTCTGTGGGATGCGTTAGTGTGGACGTCTCTATGTGTGTGTGTGAGATGTCTGCACACATGTTCTGTGCAGACTTGACCTGGTTGTGTGTGTGTGTGTGTGGCTTACAGGGTTAGTGTGTCACGGGTGAGTGCATCCTCACAATACACATCCTTTTGTATCCCCCGGCGACCACCACTCACCCGACCCCCCACCCATGT